>NC_039262.1:930808-959295 GCF_003368295.1 Carassius auratus | reverse complement strand
GTTTAAGAATGTGTAACATGATGAAAGTCAATGAACACTTAGTGTGGGAGGACTGATGTGACACACAAAGCATTAAATCAGATAACTGACAGCAAGATTACTGACATGCCAGACATGTACAGTAGACTTACAGACACTGAAAATGTTGCATACTCAGGAAAGGCAATATAATTTAACAAGCACAAGCAAACACGTTTTCTGGCTCAAAAGCTATTAACAATGACCTCAAGTCATCAAGGTCATGACCTCCACCAGCAGCCGAAACAAGTCCCTTGGCGACCCCCACAACAGTCCAACAGTTCACACACATACTGGAACACAGGTTTGTGAGCATTGAGATGCTGTCAGATTTCTCTCTTCAAAGAATTTATGGAAATATGCTGATGTCAAACATATGAAATTGGACAAAATGATCATGGTTTTTTGAAATACACTAAAGGGACTAAAAGAGAGCGTGACTCTTCCGCTGTACAAAGAATTAAAGTCTAGACACCTGGTGGGCAGACAAAAGCCTCTTGTTCGGCAACTGCTCCCTACGACAAAGGGATTAAGCTTTGAGAACTCAGGATTGAGTTCAGCCGTACCATCACATCTTCTCAAGTTTAAAGTAGACCTAATGGAGAACCAGACAGGTGCATTGAGACGCAGCCTCTACTCATTTTGAAAGGCAGAATTTAAAACACACAAGCTGTAGTCAGGATTTGAATTTATTCTAAGCTTTTATTCTTTAGTTTAAATACTAAGATTTTTTATTCCATTATAAAAACAATGTAGCAGAACAGAATTGATCTCTCCACTGTAATAAAGAGTTAAATTGGATGATAATGCCTCCAAGGCAAGAGCAGTCAGGTCCCTCAATAATGTCCCTAGAGACTCTCACACCTATTAACCTTTAAAATAAGAGATGTAACTACTCTTTTCTCTCTGTTCCATCTCCTTTTAGTGATGGATGTTATTGCCAATTGGATGGGCAGCCCGTGTAGACCACTGGGTCCTGACCTCAAAGATTGAGTGTGTCTGTGCAGTGAAATAATTTATGGCTACATTCACACAGACTGAGTTTGGAGTGACAGACCAGTGGATTGAAGTCTCATCACAACTGGCACAACAATATTTGAATGCAATATATGGGTAGGGTTACAGTATTACAGTTACAGCCACGAAGAAGAGAATGAGATGGCACTGAGTCATAATGTGACTTCTCTGAGGACAGTGATTCCACTAATGCTCACATTTTATTATTCTCTTAATAGTAAGAGCAGGGTACTAGTTTCTGGATAGGCACAGCAACACTGCAAATAGAAAAACTGGGAGTCGGCAGAAGTGTGTTGTGTGTGTGTGTGTGTGTGTGTGTGTGTGTGTGTTTGTTACCTGTGAGGACCTGTGGAGTGGCTGAGTGGGGGAGTAGTAGCAGCGTCCTGGGGAATAGAACTCATGTCTGGCTCCGGGGGTGCTGCTGGGAGGAGAGATGGCTAGAGGTGTCATCAAGCGAGCCTTCAGCTAAAACACACACACACACACACACACATCAATTTATTATTACTGTTATTAATAATAACATTTTATATGATAATATTTAGACATTTATAAAACATATATATATATATATATATATATATATATATATATATATATATATATATATATATATATATATATATATATATTATATATATATAAGGAGATTGTTATTTGATAATAAATATGGGTAGTTTTGGAAGATAAAACTGTCCCTAACACAGCTACATAAAGCAATAACCATCAGGTTAAGGTTAGCAAGAATGCTTTTGCACTGTGTCTAATCCAAATCTGCTAACATGCACACACATTGTGCTAGCATGTTGCTCTTTAAATCAGCAGCAGCGACATTATGAGGCTTGTGCTCAGGCACACGGCTAAAAAATAACTCAGCAGCAGCAGACTGCAGATACATCAGTCAAAGACAACCAACCTATCACCTCCTTCTCTTGTACAGTCAACATCAGATGGGCCTACCTACAAAAGCATTACTCTGTTCCTCTAGCTAAACCATCATAAGTGTTACACACACACCATTATGCACTAAAATGCACCACTTGATGACGTTTATGCATCTGGTAGACACGGCTGAAAAGGCCTAATCTTTTTTGTGGCCTACGCATGCATGTGCGTATTTAAACAGACACACAAACACTCTGATATTTACTGACCTTAAAGCCAGGCTTCCTCCCTCTCTTCTTAGGCACTTTAATGGGTGGGAGGGATTCTGGGTAGGCGACTCTGATATTCCGGGTGCCTCTTTAGGGGTGGGCGACCCCTCTTGCGACCTGGAACTTTTCCACTTGGGGGCGGGAGGAAGGAGGGACTAATGGCCCCAGGTGATTGCATCTCTCCACCCCCTGACTGAACTGATGCAGCAGAAGGAATACTCATCAGACCTGAGAGAGAAAAACACAATGACAATGTTAAACTGCATTTACATTGACATTACATCATTTGAATACATTAGGTAGCATGTTTTTTTTTTTTATAGTAAAAATTGTCATTCTGCATCGTGTGTTGGAGATCTGACTTTACAAATACCATGAATTGTATAAGGAGTACACGTGTCTACTAATTGGATATTTATGTTATAAACAAAAACAAAAACTACAACTTTTAAATATCCAACCATAAATTCATCATAAAACTCTTCAACACACCCCTCAACCAAAACACGCATACACAGAAATATATGTAGTCAAGTAAGAAATTTTGGGTTCCCACACCTTTAGACCAATGATTTTCCATGATTTTTCATTCGTCAGTCATTCGTGATTACTGGATAATTTTAGTAATCTGAAAGAAAAAAAAATTAAAATAAACAATATAGCAATTTTAGCGGATGAAAATTTAAAACTGAGCATAACTATAGAAATGATTACATTAGAATAGTGTATGAGTAAAAATTGTATATGTGTGACCCGATATTCAATATTTACAACTATTTGAATATCTGGAGTCTGAGGGTGCCAAAAAAAAAATCTAAATATTGAGAAAATCGCCTTTAAAGTTGTCCAAATTAAGTCCTTTGCAATGTATATCACTAATCAAAAATTAAGTTTTATATATTTACAAAATATCTTCATGGAACATACTTAACTTAATATCCTAATAATTTTGGCATAAAAGAAAAAATCTATTTTGACCCATACAATGTATTGTTGGCTGTTGCTACAAATAGACACATGCTACTAAAGACCGGTTTTGTGGTCTGGGGTCATATATATATAGTAGCTGATAATTTAAAAATTAACTAGAAGGGAAGACAGCATCTATTGAATTTTCAATTACATTTTGCATTTTATTTATTAGGATTTTCATTTCCATGTCTCTTCCAGTCCTAGAAATCACAGCTTTAAGATTCCCTGATATTTCCAGCTTTTCTATGACAGTGGGAACCCTGGGATTTCCCTTTCCCTTAATTCACAGAAAACAAACATCAAACCACCAAAACCAAAACAGTTTGAATTAAAATAACAGTCAATGCTTAAACATATTCATTCTGAGATTTCAACTCAAACACATGACCACAGCTCAAACACTGCAACCGGTAGTGCAACCTGCAAACGAGCAGCTGTTCCTGGAAACATCACAGTGAAACAAACAAGATAAGAGTACTCAGTAGTACTACAGCAATGCTGTCCAATTAAAAAAATAGAAACAATGCACGACAAATTTAACATACAGACCATCCATAATTACATATCACAATCATATTTATTGTGTAAATGCCAGAAAAACATACTTTACTAACCATGCACATATGAAACTGGGCTGGTATGAATTATGTGAAGAACAAAAGCTTAATGATGAAACTGTGAGGAGGCCTACCGTGTGCAGACTGTGGAAGAAACAGACACTGAGCCACATAAAAGCATCTTCACTATCCTCCGTTCTTCCAACTCTCTCTCTCTCTCTCTCTCTCTCTCTCTCAGTCAGTCCCCCTCCCCCAGTCCTCATTCACTCTCATCCCCTCCCCCTCCAGCTGTGGCGGCCTGGCCTCAAGATCGGCCCTTACAGACAGCTTCCCCTGCTCTCTCCTCTCTCATCCTTCCTCTTTAAGTAAGTATTGCCTGGGACTCTAATGAACTGGGACCTTTTAAGGTGGCATTTTAGGATATAATTATTTAATTATGTTTTCTATGACAAAGAAATTAGTAAAAATATTATGAATTACTTCTCATAACTAGAGTTAATAATAATAATAATAATAATAATTAAATTGGGATAATTATTGATCATTTTAATTAATATGCTACCTTCTAATTATTTGTATTGATTCTGTGACTAAATACACAGAACACACTACTTTCATGTTCATTTTTAAAGGGAGGGTCCTTAATATGCCATGCAATATGGTAAGTGCACTCGCTGTGCATAGTGTCAATAGACACTCTGAAGATCAGCTGTGCAAGCAGAGATAATAAAATGACATGAATCTACTTTTCTGCTTTTCCGGATAAACATTCATGAGATTAAACTACAAATAGTATGAATACAAAAAAGTTATCTGCACAAAACATCAAGTAACATGCCATATACTATAAACGAAATATAAGGGAATCGTCAATTTTAGTTATTATGCTTTTACAAGACAAATAGGCATGACCCCAATTTCAAATAATATTCATCCACTTTCTAAACATCAGATTATTTCCGCTCACCTGCTCGCGCGCTCTCGCTCTCTCTCTCTCTCTCTCTCCCCTATGCATCAGCCAGGCCATGCGTAATTACATTAATCTATTTCTCACGGACAATGGTTTTTCCTACAACTACACGATTTTATCCTACTTCCAATAGGACAGAAAACCGGTGCCTCGCAAAACGTCCATAAAGCAGCCTGAGAGAGAGGGAGAGAGTGAGAGAGAGAGAGAGAGACATTAAAATAGAGCGTCGAAAATAGAGCAGCGTTCCACATGCGCGTGTTAATGTTTACGAGCAGCGTTGCTTTGCGCGAGCTCTTCCTTCCTTATCTCCTAATCTTACTGCGAAATCAGCGGCACGTAAACACATGTTAAATGTATGAACACTCACCGAGCTCTCAGCGCTGGAGCGGAATCGCTATCAGCAATGTCAAGACTCAAACTCGCTTCCGTGCCTCTGTGGCTTCCCAGACCGGCCGCTTCTGCCGCTCGCGATACCTCCGCGCGCTCCGCAGCCGCTACTTCGTCCCCTTTTCTGTCGTCATGGCAACTAGGCGCCTAACATCCTCCCTTTGCCATAGTCATAAACTGATGCAGAGCCTGCGGAATAATTTAGACTACAGCAGTGTTTAGAACAGCCGAGACTCCCAAAACGATATGTCCACTGCCAGCAGTTAATGGGCTGAATTTTGTTTAGGCTAGTTGATTTGAAAAATAGGCTACTACTCATGATTTAAACAGTTTTTCTATGACACATTTTATTCGATGTCATTTTTGGATATGTAATAATTAATAAACTGTAAATTCAATAAATAAAAAATTGTATTTAAAAAAGAAACAAAAAAAATGTAATATAGCAATATTTGGGGGGAAAAAATATATATATATATATATATATATATATATATATATATATATATTAAATCAGAATTTCCTGATTCTTCGTGCAGGTTTAAATCTACAGGATAAACTAGAACAAATCGACATCCTTGTTGTATAGTGAGACTTTAAAAATCCTCAGAAAATAAAATATGCATGCATTTTCTCATGTGGGCATGAAACCGATTTCGAGTTCTTTCTCTGTGTTTAAATAATGTAAACAAATACTGCAGACTACAGAAATGAATTAATTATACCTTATAATTATTGCCATATTTTTTTTTTTTTTTTTTTGGCATAGCCTTTTTACAACAAACAGATTTGTTTCAAACAGGGTGTTGTTATATAATTTAATGATACTTGATAGGTAGTAATTAACAACTAATAATGTAAAATATTACATTTTTAAGGGCAAATAAATAAATAAATGCCTGTCCCCAGCTCAAAAACTCATACAGGCCACAAACTGAACTCAATATTGAACTCATCTATCAGCAACACAAACATTCAACCATCAGCACATATCAGCACTGCCTAAATGCTTCTGAACACTAAGCCATAATAAGGCACATTAGTTACTATGTTATAACAATAACAGGTATAAAAGGCAGCTTCACTGACCATGGAGTGTATACAAGCATTCAACCAGGCAAACTAAAGAACTAGCCTAGATGATTTCAAAAGGTGCATTAAAGCCCTCATTCATGGTTTTTTTCGTTGAACTCGACAATAATATCAACACTGCTGTGAAAGATAAGTTCTAGCACTGTACAGAGTGAAAGAAGCTTCCTTCTTCCCTTCCGACCCCTCTCAGAAGAACGCAGGGAATGTGTAGCACTCCCTGAGTCAGTGGTGTGTGTGTGTTTGGGGGGGCGGGGGTCTGGCTCGTGTACCACCCACACTCACACACTATCACATGCTGGCTAGTGTACAGACAGTGTATCTGCTGACTTGCTCTGTCCAGGATAACGTTGTTAGATACACAAGCAAAAGATTAACCACTATGCAATCTGGACAGTGAAATAAGATTTAGAAAAAGTCTTTGTATGAAAAGGTTAAGCCATTGGGCAGTGAGGCAATAAATTACATTTTGGCCCCTTTTATATCAACACTTTGCTGCTACAAGAAAACTACACAAAGCACACACACACACTGTTCCCATGTTTTATGGGGACATTCCATAGACGCAATGATTTTTATACTGTACAAACTGTATTTTCTATCCCTTTTCTATCCCTTCCCTTTATTTTATCCCTAACCCTACCCCTAAATCTACCCCTTACACAAAACTTTCTGCTATTTTAGATTTTTTTTAAAAGATTCTTCTGAATGATTTATAAGTCTGTTTCCTCATGGGGACCAAAAAAAAAATCCCACAGGGTTAAAATGTACTGGTATAAACTTGTGGGTCCCCATAACACAAGGAATACCAGGACCTAACCACCACACCCCAACCCATCCCAAACACACACACACACACAGTCTATTAAACTGACCTGTCCTTGACCTCCCACATGGGTACTTACATGTAATAAACTGCTTCCAGGTCAACTGAAGGTCAAGCCAATTGTCTTCCAAGTCTAACCACACATACGCGCACACACACACACACACACACACACACTAATGCATGTCTTCATGCATACAAACAAACAGAACTGGAAAAAAATGGTAAAATTCCAGGATCATCATGCCATAATTTTGAAATGGAATAATAGTAAAAAATAATAATTATCAAATAAAAATTATGAAAATTATGTGGGTTACAATATATTTTTAAACATCTTTTATGACAGACAAAAAAAAATTTTTGCGTATACTGAATAAAAGTTCAATTTTAAAACATAATAAAAATACAGTTTCATTTGTAAAATTACGGTCCTCGTGTTACTTCCTCCTGTCATATTGTGCTGTTTTTCCTCTTGTCATTGCTGGTTCGTCTTGTGCCACAGAGACAGTTATTGACTTGCTGCTCTATATCCCAGTCTTGCCCTGTTACTGTGTATCCTTGTTGTAGTTTTTGCTCTTGATTTTCAGATTTTGGTTTTTCTCCTTAGTATTCTTGTTTATATTTAATTGTTATATCATATTTAGTTATTCATCAGTCTTGTTTCTGCTCTTGAACTGTTTAGATTTTATACTTTAGATATTTTTCAGTCTAAATTATTTCCATTACATTTGTTTTTGTTTTGCTTTTCTTTTTCTTTTCTTTTCCCCATCTTGTTGTCTCTGTGTGTTGCGCTGAGTAGTGTTGTAGTGTGGTTTTGAGTGGTGCCTTGTTGAGTATTTGTTTGTGCAGTGTGTTCTCTCCAGTCCTGCTCTACCAGCCTGAGACTCCCTACCTGTTGGTCCCCCAAGGCGGCCTGCCAACCAAGCCTGGTGCTGAGAACCGTATCTTTGATGCTGCCCCTGGACAGCGTGAGGAGATCCCTCAGCAGGATCAATCTAAGTCTGAAGAAGCTCTTTTGCACTACAATCATTTTATCTACACTGTTTGTTTCCTTCACTGGTTTGCACTCTAGCTGCCATGTGCTTTGTGCTGCTTTATTTAACTGTGTTTAATTTTTTATTTTAAATGTTTATTTTATTTTTTTACATGCCCTCATTTGTATAGTTGTATGTTATATTTAATCTGTATTTATCTGTATTTTTATGCCCTACTGTTAGTATTCTCTATATACACAGAGCATTTTCAGTTCTCTGTATGTATTTGCTCAACATGTGGAAGAATTGACAATAAAGCACACTTAACTTAAGTCAATGGGGTATATTTGTAGCAATAGCCAAAAAAACATTGTATGGGTCAAATTTATCCATTTTTCTTTTATGCCAAAAATCATTAGGATATTTAGCAAAAATCATTTTGTAAATTTCCTACTGTAAATAAATCAAAACTTAATGTCTGATTAGTAATATGCATTGCTAAGAATTCATTTGGACTACTTCAAAGGTGGTTTTCTCAGCATTTAGATTTTTTTGCACTCTCAGATTGCAGATTTTCAAATAGTTTTATCTCTGCCAAACATTGTCAGCTCCTAATAAGCCATACATCAATGAAAATCTTATATATTCATCTTTCATGTGATGTATAAATCTCAATTTCGAACAATTGACACTTAAGGTCCAGGGTCACATATACATACATATATGTACAGTATACATATGTATGTATGTGTGTGTGTGTGTTTGTGTGTATATACATACACACAAACACACACACAATTATTTACCCACAATCCCTTTACAACAAAGAGCCGCATGCTTTGGAAACAACAAATGGATGACCATGTAAACACAGAAACAAAAGCACCAGCAAAGTTCAAACTACATCAGACTTACACAAAATCAAATGGGTCATCAGCAAGATCAATAATCAACATGGGTTGCTATGACAACAGCACTTGCCATTGCAGAAATAAAAGCCAGCAAAGAAAGAAAGAAAGAAAGAAAGAAAGAAAGAAAGAAAGAAAGGTTATTTTCTTTGGGACTTGTGAAGAATCTTGCTGGCAGAGCACTAGCTGCTATCACAGAAATCACATCCGCTCTCATGGCTGAGAGACAGTGGTATCTAGGGAGCAGCCATACTGGCCACTAAGAGGACGCAAACCACAAACAAAGAGCAAACTCATGGAAACTGTGCTCTAAACCCCGCTAGCCTAACACAAATATTCACCAAACCAAGGCCTCTATACAAATCACTTCTTCAAGTTTTGCTTCAGGACCCAGATTTAACACTAGAACCAAGTGGTGATCTAACAGAGCATCAAAACGGTTTAGAATACAAAAGCATAGAACATGTGCCAACAGCTGAGAACCAGTGAAATATACTGTCTCCCTGGACACTGCACTCTGTGAAATACATTTAGACATTCTGACGCAGAGCTGGCCGCCATTCACCCATACAGCTGATTGCTATATTTAATTTCTAATTATGCCTGGAATACAGAAGACAATAAATCAAAAGTTAATTAAACTCATGGATTCATCTTTAGTGGCAACTCAATCATCTCAAACCCATTAACACTGCAGATGAGGGACAACTACTGTGTGTGAGTGTTCATGTATGTGTCTATGTAAATGAATGAAAAAGAAAGGAAGATGGAAAAAAACCTGAAACATGTTTATTACATATTAGTTTAAAATGTCATGTGGAGTCAAGTAAACGATTTTCTATCATTATTGTTACTATTTTCTCAATTACAGTAATCTAAATTTTCTTATTGCATTCAGATGTAAGGCATAACTGGATTCAAAGCTAATTGTTTAACAAGCATTTTATAATGTACACACACTGATGTTAAACCACCAATCTGACATGTTGACGAAAAGCTGCTTTGACTGGAACTACAGCTCTAGGTGAACTAAACAGAGAACCATCATCAATTTTCTGGTTTCAGAGTCACATGCCCAGAATTGCCTGCAGCCACTGACTGGAAATTATACCTAAAATATTCGCACTGATTGCACACATGCACAAAATGTGCAATACAATGTGCACCCACACACACAAATCTACTAACTCAAACCAAAATAACAAAAGATTTTAAAAAAAGCAAGCAACTCCAGCCAACGCCTAGCATAGAGGAGGGGTTTTATGAAGAAAGAAAAAAAATTAATTGATGTGCTACCCCTCACAAACAACAACAACAAGTTATTTACTTCATACATGGCACATTGCCATAGCAACAGACAAGGGAACCCTGATTCTAAAAGACCATGTGATCAAAATATGAAAACTAGTACTAAAAATGTGTGAATGTATGTGTAAGACAATTATAGTGCTGCACACTATTTCCCCCCAAAAACTGGAAGGAACATCTGTCTTTCTTCATACACAGCGTGAGAATAGGGAGTGCAATAATTAAGAACGACACACATTAATCTCCATTAATCTTTTTTGGAGTCAAGCAGTGCTGAATCCCAGGGTCCGATGTAATGAACAGAGGATATTCTCACTCTTCTTTTCTTACTGTCTATCTTATCCTCTCTAATGTTTTTTTTTTCCTCTTGTGCCCAATTACTCTATTCTCATGTATTTGCCAGTCCTTTCATCAGCTGGAGAACTATCTAAATCCCTTTTAATGATGATAAAACCCTGAGTATTACAAAGAGGTCTCTGTATGCAAAAATAGCATTTTATACACTGTCTATAGATCTGACATTTTCAGTCATGAACAGGAAGTGAGGAAACGGCATCAAGAACCCTAATATAACTCTTAGCTTAAGAGTATCAATATTATCATGTATTGATGATGGTCAGAGATACCTGATGCCTTTGACGATATCAAGAAATGTATAATAATAATTATAATAATTATTATTATTATTATTTGTATAGTACTATTTAATTACTATTAGAACTTATTTGTTGCACCATATTTCTTTTTACACTTTTTCATGGTTGCGTGTTATAATCAATCACACACGACTCCGTTGAGTTCATGAACGTAATGGCCAATTAGAGGCATTCAGATAAGTCATCGCTGAAACACTCTCATCATAAAAGTGCAGATGTACATGCGATGTAAATATGTGACCCTGGACCACAAAACCTTATTTTTAATAAAAAAAATAAGGGTAAAAATCTCTAAACTGAGATTTACATATCATCTGAAAGCTGAATAAATAAGCTTTCATCTGAAGGATGGTTTGTTAACTATATATACACAATATTTGGCCGAGATACAACTATTTGAAAATCTGTGCAAAAAAAATTAATAAATAATCAAATCAAATCAAAATACTGAGAAAATCACCTTTAAAATTGTCCAAATGAAGTTCTTAGCAATGCATAAAAAATTATGTTTTGATATATTTACGGTAGGAAATTTACAAAATATCTTCATGGATTATGATCTTTATTTAGTATCCTACTGATTTTTGGCATATAGGAAAAATGTATAATTTTGATGCTAAAAATATACTCCAGCGACTTAAGACTGGTTTTGTGGTCCAGGGTCACATATAAGAGACAGCTTCACTGATTACATTTGAACGGCATAAACTCATGCTAGACTGAAGTCATTGATGATGTTTTTTGATAATGCAAATATTCTTTGCTCGCTTTCTGTAGCTGCTGTTTAAATAACTAAGGAATATCAAGACATCCATGTGCTACTTCACTAAAAAAATATATAACGTGTAGTTAACAAATTACACTAACATTGGGCTGTTGTATGCTGGAGTTGGTTCACTCTTAAGTAAAAATTTGTATAAATTAGCATGATAATATCTCAATGGCTGATGATAGGACTATGGAGCATATCGCCCAACACTATTAGCCATCCACATAAAGCTGTTAGAATTAGAATAAATTTTATGTCTCTGAACATAAATTTTAAATTTTAGCTGTTGAACTGCAGTTATTATGAATTTATGTCTTACTTTGAGAACAAGTAGGAGGCGTACTGTCTCGTATCCGATGCCCACTCTGTGCTTCCTCTCCCAGGTCAACCAGTTGCCAAAGGCCCCTCCCCCTGTCGTCACGGCGATTGAGGCGAAGGCGGAGCCTGACGGTCTGCACACCCAGGACGCTTGGTATCCAGGAGACAGTGGAATCCTCCAAATCCCTGCCACGCAGTCTCATTCCCACAGCAACTCACACATCGACCAAAACATTACACTGGGAGACACAAACACACACATATTGAGAACATTAGAGCAGTGTGCATCATATGGTTATCAGCTACACTGCTGAGGGACACACATTATTTCTTTAAGGTAACAAGTTGTTTAACATCAGATTAGAACAAAATTACCAATGAATGCACAATTCCACCACTTTCTGAGTAGGAGAGTGGAAAAAAAACAGACTGTTGCATCTTATTGTCATCATCGATTTTAAAATGTATTATACTAAGACTGGGAAATTAAAGGGCTTTATGTTCATAAATCTTTCAAAATTTGAAATTGAAACAATATATTCTTACTATTCACTATCTAAATATTTTCCCCTCAAAAGTAGGTGATTTCTTAGAAAACAAAGTACAGCTTAAAAAAAATGTCTTGGACAATGACCTGTGTTATATGGATGTTATAACAACGGCTAGCTAAAAACTATTAGTTATTCAGTCTAGGACAGATTATTCTTTGTGTTTCTAGTTAGAATAATCCATATAGACATGTGTAAAGTAGGCTTTATCTGAGCAACATTTGGACTTGGGTAACAAATTCCAGCAGATTTAAATACCCACCAGAATTCCAGTTTCAGACATAAAAGCAACTACAAGTACCTTTTGAAGTGTAAGGGATGATTTAATTAACCCTAAATAAGGTTATTGAAGGAGTTGTCGAATTAGAGTTTCTCAGGAATCTTTGTCAGCACAATAAACGATCAGACCAATGCTTTATTTGGCAAAGGAACATGTCTTGGCAGCCATTCCTGACCCAACCACTGGGTAGGCATGTTTGTTATTCAGCCGAGAAGTGATGCAATGCATCTTCAAAGGAAAGATGACCCAAAGTGGTCAGGACATCACACACACACACACACACACAACACCACCATCACTACCACTACAGGCAGCTGTGGATTTCAAAATGATCAAACCAAACATTTAATGTAAATGACTTTCTCCACTGCAAAGTTAAATGTACCTGTGGAATGAAGTCGATTTAGAAATCTAGTAATTTAGTACAAGAAGCCTTAATTAAATTTTTACTATACACAAATGTATATATGTAGCAACGACCTCTTGTTGTATCATCTTCCTATAGAGGTTTGTAAACTCTGACTATTTCTAATCTGCATATTAAGGTCTCTCAGATTTAAGTCTTTTATAACCACAAATAACCATTTCCATTCCTTTCAAGCAACAAAAAAATGAAGCATGAAAAATCCGATGTTGGTTTGAAAAAAAGCAATAAATTTGACTGACCAAAAAAACAAAACAAGAAATTATAATAAAAAATGAGATGCAAATTAGCCAACTGTGCCAAACAGTACAGTTATTGTTAGGAAAATTGGACTGGAGGAGAATAGATGACTTTTCACCACACAAGACAAGAAGTATTGGCTTTTAATAACCATCCTACTTCAAGCATGCTTTAAGCCATTTCTTTACAGTCTTCAGAGGAAGTCTAAGCATTTCAATCATTTAATTTCATGGCACAAATTTTTTCCATCCCAATGTAGTTTAAAGTGACGCATATGCCAAGCTTGTTAACAACCTAGTTATTTTCCAAAGCTCAATAATATGGTTTTAAATATACTTTAATGTGTTCTGATTTCTTGCTCGGAGAAACATTTGATATTAAAATGTGCATCTTAATGGAAAAAGTCTGTTAAATTTGTAAGGTATTTCAAAAGTACTGCAGCATTTGATAGAGCATTACACTGTACTGCATGTTTAAAGTAGTAAACAGTATGTATATAGAGCGCACAGCCAAATATTCCAATTAAATAAATGGCTGCTAGTCTTTGAATGTAAACTCCAGGAAAATACTGTGTAGGAGTCTAACAAAGGGTTGTAAACAGTGACCTGTGGAAATCATTTCAACAGGGGGTTTGAGTACGCCCTAAAACTGAATCATTCCTATGATATTTAATGAGAGTAATGGGACCCAGCTGAAATGAGCCAGTCATATCACACCCTGAGAGCCAGTTTACAATTGAATTTCCTTAGCCTTCAGCACAACAAATCAGTGCAAAAGAGAGCTGTGCTCCACAATCACAAAATCAAACCTATACCCTCACCCTTTTTAGTTATTACATAATAAATAAGACTGAGATGAGCAATCTGGATGCAGAAGTTTCCGTGCTTTGTTCTCACAGCAGACCGCCAGCTGCCCTTGCAATAATGTCTGCCCTTCCAGATAATCCTTTTAGTGAGGGCCACACTTGGCCGGTGCTTTATTAGCATTCATCCATATTTTATCATATTTATTCGGATTTGCCCTTGTGCTCTGTAGGCGCAAAAAGGCTTAGGCTCCCCTTGAGAAATTACTTCAGAAGCAAAAGACAGAATCAGAGACACAGACACATTCAGAATTTAAACATTAAAATTAATTTGTGCCCAAGACAAATGCAAACTGACTCTCTTGATTCACATTCACTATACACACACACACACATTCTGGATTGCTGAAATGACAAAAAAAAGTGCATTTTTATTACTTAATATTTGTTTACAATCATGACATAAGATATAGACTCTATCAATAGCCTAAAAAAAGCTGTTTTATTTTACACTTAGGGGTCATGTTAAGATTACATGTCAATATACATTATGTTACTTAAATTTTTAAAAACTAACTTATGTCTTAGTTTAATAAACACCATTGATTGTAATTTTATTCATAAAATTGATTGTAAATCAAATCATAAAAACATCATCCATTTTTAATACTGTAAATTATAATGCACTGATGAATAAATCCATGTATAGTATTTACAGATTATTGGTTTTAGTTTTTAAGTTTTCATTTTTTGTTTATTTAGACAAATAACTATCAGCTTGGCCATCACTAAAATAAATGTAAAAATTATATATATATATATATATATATATATATATATATATATATATATATATATATATATATATATATATATATATATATATATATATATTAAAATAGATCAGTTTTTTAATTATAACAATATTTCACAATATCACTGTTTTTACTGATTAATTCAAAGCAGCATTGGTGAGCATAGAATATTTTTTAACAATATAAAATAAATGTTTTCAACCTCAAATTTGTTTGTGTAATCTATCCATAAAAAAAAATTATATAGAGCTCAATACAAAGTACAAAAAAAAAAAAAAAAAAAAACGATTAATTTGACATACCCTTTATATCTAGGCTATATAATAATAAAAATAAAAATAAATAAAGCAGAGATCTATCAATTCCCTAACCCTAACAACCTATCAATGTCACTGTGCTAGGTTGAGTCAGCAAAACAAGAAGACTGAATTTCATTCTGGATGACATTCAGCAAGAGATATTCAGATACATTTTCCTTTAGCTTTACTGCAGTATTTCAACAACAGGAGACATATTTGAATATCTCAGTTAAAAGTAAGAGGTGAAGCCAAAGGTAAGTGGTGCAATCAAAGACATTATGTGAATAGTAAATGGTGAGGTCATGTGAGGAAGGTCTTGTTAACAGACATAACAACAGGGGAGTTCATGGTGAGGATCATTTAAATAACCTTCAGGTTCAATGAAATCTCACCCAGCTAAATCTCAGTCGTAATCATATTCTCAAAGAAACACTTCAGAAAATTGCAGAGTTCATATCAGCACTTGGAAAGGCACTCTGTCTACCAAAAAATAAAAAAGATTTGCCACTTTTGGGCCAATTACGCCACAATCAAGTCTTATTTCAGGCCCATTTTCAGACCAGGAACGAGTGTGAATTTGAATGTACCGTGTGTGGCACTCTCCAACATCCTGCTGATATCGCTGATGCCTCAGCACAAGGTCAACAGAACAATTATTTACCTATCGTTCAGCGGTATTTCCTTACACGAACCATACCATACACTGTAAAAGGGCAGGGCTGTTTTTGCATGACCCTGAAGTGCTCTGTGACTGCAGTGCTTTTCTAACCTTGTAACCAAACACACTTCCACACAGTCCATCTCTAGTGGCTTATTTGGTTCAATAATGAAGAATGTGTGTATCCACTTATTCACTCTGACACAGTGCCTGAGGGTCTGTTAAAACACACACCACTGCATTGTGTGTGTGTGTGTGTGTGTGTGTGTGTAGGTGTCAAGGGGGAAAGGGACCTTCACAGGAGTCATTTCAAGCATGCTTAATCTCTGAAGTTGTTCTTTTCCAAAAACATTACTTGAGGATTAATAATGATGGCTATTAGTAATCAGGACTGCTTGTTTCATGTAATGTAAAGTGCAATGGAGAAGAAGAAATTATGGCCCATAAACGGCCTTGACAATACATTACTTTTTCGTGTCTGCAAAAAGCTGTTTGCTTAGCTGAAAGCAATAAAGCAAAATTATTATCAGCTCTCTTATGTACAAATATCACTATCGCCCCCAGGCTGAACTGCAGTCCTTTAGTATTTAAGGGAAAGTGGCAGCAAAACAAAGCAAGCACAGGTGGGGCAGATAGGATTTCCCAACGGACTAGAACACATAAACAGCTCTACACATAGGAAATGTTTATTGATCGGAGGTTGACCCTTAATAAATCTAAATTCTTACATAATGAAGATCTAAACAATGTTTCATTTAAGTATCAACTTTGCCTCAAAAGTTTTCCCCAAAATCATTAGAAGAAATAAAAACAGACCCAAATTGGACAACTTTTAGGACAAAGCATTCAAATTCATGGATACATGGCTCAGATCATTTGATCATAAATATTATAATCTCTGCAAAACAGGCATTGCTGAGATCTCACATCTGGGTCCATTTTTACAACATAAAATCTGAGAAGCAGGAGACATAAGGTGATCTTGCCATTTAATCTCATTGCTGTCTAGGATAAACAATGTAGACCTAAAAAAGTAGCCATCTGTGATTTTTATTTCCTGTGGGTGTAATCAAAAACTGATCATCAGATAAAATATAAGAATTTACTATACAATATTCGAACAAATAAGGAAACTGTACTGACACAAATAAATAAATAAATAAATAAGCAAGCAAGCAAGCTACGCTGCACAGTGTCTAAAAGTACCAAAAAAAAAATCGAAGATGTCATTCAAATCATATGTTTGTTAAATTAAAGACTTGCACAACCTTAGATCTCAGAGTGTTATCCATAAGTGCAAATCTCATCTCAAGATCGTCTAAAAATAGACAGACGTGTACTGAACAGTAAGTTATCACAATTAATGCAACGTATCTGTTGATTAAACACCAGTCAGACAATATCGCAGTAGCCATTTCATATTTGCATCGACGAACTTGACGTCTCGAGCGACACCGACATCAGCAATGATCCACCTGGAAAAAGCAGCGAATGTCAGAATGATTTTACCTCTGCTTGTCGACGGCTACAGCGCTTAGATTGTCGCCTGTCGGAGTCGTGCAGAACAATTTCGCCAGGCTGCGGCAGCTGGACTGCGGGCTCGATTTTCCTCCCGCGCCGCCGGTGCAGAAGTGAAGTCGCGCGAGGACCGCGGCCAGGGCTCCGGGAGCAAAAAAACAGCCGGTTTCGCTTGCACGCAGACACGGTGCCAAACTGATCCGCACCCCGGGGATCTAATTAAATGCCAAGCCACGGGGGCGTATGGTGAAACGTTTATATATTTCGCCTTGCTATGCAAAACGATGTAGGTGAGAGTAAAACACACAGACACAGGACATCCGACTGTATCCCCAAAAAATCTATTGCATAAATAGCCTACTTCGTGTGTGTATACGGTGAGGGGAATCTCTCTTCGGTTCTTGGGTTTTGGAACAAACCCACTTGATCCCACAAGAAGCTTGTTTGTGAAATTCCGTGGAGGATTGCGGGCTATTTTCACCAGTGTTTCCGATCCTCGCTATAAAGCAATGTGCAACGTTTCTGAATTTAGGATTTGAAACTGTTGTTTTATATTGTCCACAGACTCAAGTAGACTAATAAAATACAGAAGACCCAGTGATATTTTAACACTCGTAAGAACCCATTGCATAAAACAAGGCCACTATAAATAGGCTCATTAATTTCGTTTTTTTTTTTTATAAACCATATACTAGAACATAAATCTTGTTTATGAAATTCAATGCAAATTTTGATCTAAATTACAGTAAGCTAAATTATAATTTTACCAACTAGTCGTCTTCTACTGTACATGTGTGTGCCTACCATGAATTCAAAATTAATTAAATGAATTAGTCTACTTTACTTTTGGTAAAATAAATAAATAAATAAATAAATCTCAGAATGTTTAAGACCTCAATTCACGGTGATTTGGTTAAGGTGCTATATCTTATTTATTTTGATTTTATTTTTTCTCCAGATTAAGTAATTTTAAACAGACTCTTTTAGAATAAAAAAAAAACTTTCCCTTTCTTGTCGTTTTATGAACTGAGATTATTAATAAATCTTTATTTATTTATTACGTTAATTGAAAATATATGTCACCATTCCCTGTGGTCATGTCCTCAAAGCTATTGAAAATCAGAAGTGGGGGGAAAAAAAGATAAAGATTCGCATATGTTGGATCTGGGTGTTGAATATGCATCGCAACCTGTTCAGGACGCCACACAAGGTCAGTGGGAACTGATATTGGTTGCAGAAATACACTAAAGCGTGTCTGTCATAGTCTACAGGACATGGAGTGAATCTAGTTATTGAATAACTGATCTAAACTACATCGAACTAGTTATTTTGCACTTTTTAACATGTTGACGTGTCGCGTGGAATTCTAACTTAATACATTAATTTGCTTAAAGCGGCAACAATTATAAGTGGCAAAAAATGTGGATGAATATAAATTAATCAGGTACATATGATTCACTCTGTAGAGGAAAAATATAAACATTCTACATTATTAGACGCTTTTAGAACTTGTCAACAGAACTGAGATATTATTGGAATAGCTGGATTTCCTATTTAAATCAAATCACTCGTGTCCAAATTGCAAACCTAAAAACATTTATATTAGATATTAGCCTAGCAGAAGCTAGGCTGTTTGACAGTAAACATGCAAGAAACAAAATGTAGATTTTATAGACTAGGGACCCTCAATATAAAAATCAGGATGTTCCCTGTAGCACTTTGCCATAATGATAAGTTTCCTTTGTATAATACTTAACAGGCCATTGACAAATATTCCTTCAAATAGTTTATGAAAATTTAATGGGAACCCCCAGATGCCTTCAGAAGAATAAAACTTAGATTAAGTTTTTGATCTATAAACCCATGCATTTATCAAAGAGGATGTAGTTTCAGGGGGAAATATTCATTCGTTTAATCAAAAAGAAAATCTTTTAAAAAGTTATTTTATTTGAAATTATTTAAATACAAATAATATATATTTTCCATTTACAATGACAGTTTTCTTGTAAACAAAAGTGGCAGATACTGTTTACCAGTCAATTCACCCCTTTTTCTGGCCGGTGAGTTTCTCGGTTTATGTCCAGGTATGATTTCTCATAATCTGTGCACTTCAGGTCACAGCTTTCTGTACACAGCACGAATAATGAGGCTACAATCTTTTTGGAACTATAATATTAAAATGTCTATTTAGCTGTAAAACTCTTAGATAAAACTGATACATAATTTTGATAAAATGGGTTGAGAATGAATGCATGTTACAAGCAGCCAGAAAATGACACTTTCCCTCTGTGAGTAAAGATTGCATTGTGTTTATGCTAATGAACACAAGGGGGGAAAAAGAAGTAAACGATTTCTGAATGACATTTGCAGTTTTCCAAAACGTATCTATAAATTACATACATTAGCTATTGGGAACAAACAAGAAAATCCAATTTCCTGTCATAAATTCAATATATATTAAAAAAAAGAAGACTAGGAAAATTAACTGAGAAAATTAAATGAAGAGATTACATTTCATATGCATTTCTACATTTCAAATAATTTCATATCAGTCAGCTTAACCCCTCCCACTAATTGACAAATGAACAGAACAGACTAATATTGTCACAACCACTAAATCAGCACTTCCAATACGCTGTCAGACCTTCCACTGGTGCAAAATAACATTTAAATGGGACAAAAATAATCAGATCCATAAAAAAGCTAAATCTACCCTTAATTTTGAGCCTCCATACATAAAACCAACAAAACCTGCAGAAATAAACACTGACCCTCCATTATTCCCATCACTCAAACTGACGGATTTGTATCAAACCATTTGCAATGTTTGTGTCCACAAGGAAATCGAATAAGGCATTCATATTTGATGAGAGTGGAATGTAAGACAAAATTATATTTAAAAAAAAAAAAAAAAAAAACGTTAAACTATGATCTACAATTGAGATATCTAGTTCCAAAATAAACCAGATAAAACCATTATCCTAAAGTGAAGTTTTGATAAGTTTGATCATTTTAGGTAAAAAAAAAAAAAAAATCCCAAATGTGTTTGGCTGCACTATGGCCAACAGATTAGTGTAACTGATGGGGAAAGGCTTCAGGCTGTAAACATGGTCTCCTTGTAACAACTGTACTCTGCAACAATGGGGACATTAAAAAAAGTCAGTGGGATGGATAAATTGGGGTGGAGAGAGACTTGAATTGTTCTAAGATTTCAATAAACATATGACAAACCTGCGTATTTATTGAACAGCAGCGGCATCAGGAGTTAAATCAGGACTAAACCATAGACCTGGCTGTGGAATGTCTGCAGTCTTTTTTTCTTTTATTTTTTTGTGAGGCTGTGACAACCTGCACTTGTGATGAGAAGCTGGAAGAAGTTAAGATAGGTGAGATTTATAAATGTATTGTACTTCCACACTTCATGACCATGGAGACAAATTGAGACGGCAACCCACAGCGGTGCAGTACACCCTTCACTCCGTCATTTCTGTTTAAGCTTAAAACGCACATCCACGTCCTTGCGGTTCATGCTCACTCCAGATTACTCGTCACACAGCCTCGTAAAAAGTGGAAACACCTGGTCAATTTGATATCTAATAAACTACATAAAACTACAAAATAAGGTAGAAAACACCCTTGAAGCCTAAACAGTGACATTGAAAAATGACAGCCATGAGGTGTGTGATTTTTCAGTGGTACTCTGGT
Source organism: Carassius auratus (assembly GCF_003368295.1). Lineage (NCBI taxonomy): Eukaryota > Metazoa > Chordata > Actinopteri > Cypriniformes > Cyprinidae > Carassius > Carassius auratus. The sequence continues at coordinate 938,080 of NC_039262.1, read as the reverse complement.
TTTTATTTTTCTGACGCATTGGTTGGTCAGACATCTTTTTCGTTGAGTGGAGAGGAATCTGAAACACTGCTGGACCCCACAAATAACCACTGTGACAGCCCACTGATAACGAACGCAGGGAAAGGTAACCAACAGTTCCTTAAGTCTTATTTTGATTGGCAAAATAAAAGGACAGATTTGTGATTCATGAGTGTTTTGAACAGGAACATGGGGCATCAACGTCCTTGCCTCCTGTTTGCCTCCGGTGTGTGGCGGCCCAGAAGACGGCAATGGTTTGGAGCTATGTGGCTGTGTAGGAGCGTGTGTGTGTGTGTGTGCGCATGAGTGGGCACATGTGTGTATGAGCTGTGCTCAAGTCTGCATGAAATGACTGGTTTAGTCGTTATCTTCTTCGTCTTCGTCAGATTCCTCAATGCCATCACTGTCCTCCTGGTCATCCTCCTCTTCCTCAGTTTCTGGAATATCCCACTGAGGGTGGTTATCCATCAAGGCCTTTGCCTCATGAACCTCCAGCTGAAACAAAGAAGATTATAGTAAATAAATACATTTATATTAAAATATTATGTATGTATATGATGTATGCAATAGATATTTTTCATTATTTTATAGAAGATATTAACACCGTTCCTTGATCACCAAATCAGCATATTAGAATGATTTCTCAAGTGAAACTGGCTGAGGAAAAATCAGTTTTCATCACAGGAATAAATAGGATTTTAAAATGCATTCAAATAGAAAAGTTATTTTAAATTGTAAGAATATTTCACAATATTACAAAAATGTTTTTTTTAACAGATAAATGCAGCCTTGGTTTGCATAAGAACTTTTTCTTTTTTTAAATCATAAAACAAAAATCTAATAAACTCCAAACCTTTGAACATGCATCATCTTAAAATATTTTATAAATATTTTATAAAATGCATAAATACTTAATAAAATCAATATAAAAAATAAAAAAAACTTCATAAATATTTTATACATTTATGACAGAAATAAGAAAACATTTCCAAAAATGAGAGTATATAAAAAAACAAAAATAAGATAAAATAAACTGACCTTGAGTGGCTTGATCTGATCTAATCCCATGAATGAATCTGATCTGAGAATCACAGAATATTGATAGTTTCCGGTTTTGGTTGGAGCGGGGAATTTCAGTTCAACCTGAGGCAGACAGGAAGTTTGGATAATCATTGGTCATTTTACACAACTCAACAAAACCTAATACGGAGGAGTAATTGGGAGATATGGGGTGATTTATGACCCTTTTGTTTACATCCTTGCATTCTCATGCTCCTCACAGAGAGGAAGCACTCAGTGTGTCAGACAGAATTATGACAGGCGTCTGGCTGCTCTGTAACCAGACAGAGACTGCAGTATGGAGGTTGCCTGGCAACAAGCTATGGGGAAAACTGCTGTGCAGGAGACTGTGTAGCTAGTAGCATTCAGCCAGTCTCTCTCTCTCTCTCACACACACACACACACACACACACACTCGTTCTATTATCTTTCCATTACATTTTAATGACGGCACACCATATTTTAATTATAGTAATTCGTTTTTGTCATAATGTATTCAAACTCTAAATGCCTTTATATCTCTCTTGTAGGACTTCCAAAACAACAAAAACAAAAACCCCACCAAATTAATTGACTGAAAATCTCTCCAAATAGAAATACAGTACAGAAGTACACTCCCAATCCCGCAATGGCACAAACTACAGTCATGATTATATGAACAATAAAGAGATTTTTGGGCTCCCACTCCTTGTCAATATTGACTCAATAACAAGTCATTTGTGATTATCATTCTGATACAGACTGAACCAGTTTGATTTTAGTTTGATTTCAATTCAATTCACTATTTGATTCACAAACTGTTAACTACAACTACTAAACATTTGGTTGTTTGGCTATTTGAAATAAATCTGAAATGAAATAAAATACATTATTACACGAAAAACTTAAAACAGGTTGCATCTGAAACTATGTGAAATAAGATTAAAATGAAGCAAAACAGTAACTAAAGCAGAACACTAAAATTAAATGTGAAATAAAAGTACATTAAACCCAAATAATAGTATTGAAGTATTTAAAAAATAAAGTTGTTTTTTTTTACCATGATCAATCATTTACGATTACTGGAAAATATTTATTCTGATTCAAATCAATTCACTTATTCATATTTTGTGAACCAATTTGATAAATTCAAATCACTTCACTCACAAATGGGGTTACTAAAACTAAAACTATTAAAAACATTTTGAATATCTGAATGAAATATAAATATTACAAAAAAATAATTAATTAAATAAAAATTTGAAAGGTTGCCGTGGCAAGTAACTGTCTAAATTGAAGCAGTAAAATTACTAGCTGAATTAAAAAATAAAAAAATATGAAGCTAAAACTAAAAATTCAATAAATGACACCTAAACAGTAACATAAAAATAAAAAATAAAATAATAAATATAAACATTTAAAACATTAGTAAAAATTAAAATAGCAATCAAATATCAATTTGATTTGCAATCACAAATTTACTTTGCACAACCTTTCCACAAAAGGTTGTCTTTCCAATAAATATATTTAGCAAATTTTTCACAAATTTCTGACTTTAAAATTAAAAGACACTTTCAGGCCCATAAATCTTTGTAAAAACTAACTTCACACCACTGAACAACCAGGGTTTCTGCAGGATTTTTAAGCTCAAATTTAAGACCTTTTAAGACCTTTTTTTTAAGACCTGAACACAAAAAATGTATACCATATGCTTTATACCATAAACAGGCAGCACTAGACTTTGAATGTGCAGCGCTCATGTTTATTCAATGAAATCATAATGTTAGCCTTTTGAAGTTTAATCCTCACATTCAGCCATATCGCAATTCTGGTCTTTCCTTCCCCAAATTTAAGCCCTCTTGAAATAATAAGACAATTTTGTTCAATTTAACCTGTTAACTGTTACCCGTCCGCTCTGTGGGATGCCTACATTTACTTCACTATATTACAATTAAATCTAAAACTAATCTTGACACAATATATATCGTTGGAAAGGTCTAAGACTCACAAATATATATTTTATCAATGTTTTTTGTTAAAAATTATGTAGGAAAAGTAATAGATTAATTTATGACAAGAGTGCACCCTCAAAATCTACATTATAACAGGAATTTTGACCTTTGTTAAAAAAACAAGACTTTTTTGTTGCCTTTTTCTCCATCACATTTTAGAAATCATCAGAAGTTATATATCAACTGAAAACTTAAAATCTCAAAATTCATCCTTTAAAACTCATTTTAAAATCAAACATTGCATTGCCATGTAAATGGTACTTCAATATCATGTTACAAAATGTTTTCATTCATGAATAATAAAAATGTAAGTTTGGATCGTGCACTATAAAGTCAATGTTTCAAAAATGTGAGTGACAGTTAAGGGGTTAAGAATTTTTAAAGGCAACTAAATACAACTAAAGGTAAGACTTTTAGACACACAGAAACCCCTGACAACACAATTTCACACTTTCTATTCCTCTTTTAACTCTCCCGCACAAACAAGTGCTTGTGGCCTCACCTCCTCTGTGTCTCTGAGTGTGCACACATGGTTGGGCATAGACACCAGCGTCTGTTCCTTCCTATCTGCGATGTAGAGGCCACCACCACTCCTGCTTCTCCTCAGGGAAGTACAAGCTGTAGACAGGATGTGTGACCTTAGACTTGGTCTCCAATAGTGCCTTTTCCCGACGCTGGATGCTCTGTTTGTAGTGCCTCCCATTCCTACAGAAGAGATTTGTGGGTTATGGAAAGCTGCACTGCAATGGCTACAATCAGCAGTCCGAGGGATAGGACACAAACCTCCTCGTCATCTCCAGCAATCTCGTCCACCTCGGTGTCACTCTGCTTGTCACTCTCCTCATCCCTCTCGCTGGGTGAGTCCTTATTTCCCTCTGCCTCGTCTGATTCACTGCCTTTATCAGAGAGATCATCCTCTTCCGCTTTTGATGCAGCAGCAACGTCCTGTGAATGAGAATAAAAGAACATGGAGCTGGATGAAAGATTTTTTTACTTAGATATAGATGTGCATAATAGTAAAACTGACTAAAGTGAATAAATATGAAATATAGACTTTTGTTTTAATCAATTAATATAATTTTAATCAAACTTCTTATGCGTTAATTCGATCAAAAATATAAAATATCTGCAAAATATCTTTTAAAAATAAAATAACTTTTCTATTTAACAAGACAATTTTTCAGCAGCCATTACTCCAGTCTTTGGTGTCACATGATTTTTTCAGGAATCATTCTAATATGTTGATTTAGTGATCAAGAAAAAAAGTTTAAATGAGTTGTGCTGCTCCATTTTTTCGTGGAAAATTACACTTTTTTTTTTCTTCTTCCCCCAAAGTTCCAAAGAACAGGATTTATTTTAGATGACTTTTTTTTATTTTTTTTTTTTTAACATTTTAAATGTCTTAACGAATACTTTGACCAATTTAATGCATTCTTGCTGAATAAATGTATTCATATCTCTCCCAAAAAATATTTTGGATCTATTTTTTGAATGCTAGTGTTTATCGAATATAATTGAAGACAACACTGAATGTATACAGTTCTAGAATTCCCTACATTTCCTCCCACATTGCCATTGGCTTGTTTGGCCTTGTCTCCTTTGCCTGCTGTTGGGTGACTGGTTTCTTCTTAGTAAGTTTCTTCTTTTTGGACTTGGCAGCTTTTTTGGCTCCTTTATTTTATTTGCCAAACTTTTTGTTTTGTTTGTTTTGGCATCTCCTTGCTGCAAAGTACAAAATAATATTCATAAATCCTTTAGAGATTATAATGAGCAAACAACAAGATGTAAATTTTTAAGGTCACTATAAATTTACATCTGATGAACATGAAAGCATTACTACCGTCCTCTGCATTAGTTTCCTCAGTAGGTGGTGGTGCATCCTCCTCTTTCTCAAACATCTCCTAAACACAATCACAATTTAGTTCAATGTTGTTGTGCATTAAAACGAAGTCATATAATACAGACTGTTTTCGTCATGTATTGTTGCTGAAATGAAAAAGCTAATTCCTAAAAAAACAAAGAAGCTCAGCATTGACCTCTTGTGGATGTCTGCTGCAACTGCAAGATGTGCCATTCCCATGGCTAAGTACTTAGCGTAATTTAAACATAACTCACAAATCAACTGCTGTATTTGAAATAGCATTACACCCTCAGCCCTCAACTAAACATCTGGATGGACTCGTGAGATATTCTCACAAATGTACTACTTACAGACATCCTCTTCCGCGTCAAGGTGACTGTAACGGTGACAATGGATCCTGCCGTGATGTTATTGCTATCTTCATCATCCAACACTATGGATCAATGAAACATACACAGAGTTTAAAATCACATGTTATGTGATTTTTATTGAAAATCTGCTGAACAATCTCACCTTGAAGTTTGGTTTCCATGTTGATATAGGGAAAGCTGCCGAGGACCGCCAGGACCTCCTCATACTTCTCCTCCCCAAGGAATCTCAGCATGTTTCTCCTGTCAGAGTCCTTCAGACTGACAAGATCCTGCAACGTCCGTACCTTATACTGATGAGAGATGGGCCATATTTAGAAGATTTGAAAACAGTTTTTGCATAACAGCTTGGGGTATCAAACACAATAGTTTTAACAGATCCTTCTGTGTTCTGCAACGCCTTTCAGAAAGATGTACCTTCTTCGAGATACAGTATCGGAGGTGCTCCTCTTCAAAATGGGGCAGCTGCAGCAGAGGAGATTTGGCCTCCTGCAGTCCTTGAACCACCATCTGAGACAACTTCATGCAGTTCTCTATAGACGTCAGCCTGGAGCCCGAAGCCCTACCACAATCCAACATCAGCAATCATTTTTTAATCATGTGTCATTTTAATGATATACACCACTTTTGAAATAATATTGTACATTTTTTAAATTAGTCGCTTATGCACACCAAGGATGCATGGATGAGCAAATACACTAAAATAGGTGTGTAAGGAAATATATCGATATAAGGCAAGAATCAACGATTTTTTTTGTTTGGCGATACTGTATCGATTCTCAAAAACAGAATATCGATATTTAAAAAAAAATAAACAGTTGATTCGTTTTGAGTTTATATCCCAACCGCTAGAAGGCAGTCTACATCTCTAAACTTAAACAGTGTCAGGAAATACTAGCATTAGAGCACGCCACAAATTATTAGTTTGCTGCTTGTAAATGGAAGAGAAGAGAATTGATCCGGTTCCCGTTTCGCTGTGCAAAGGAGAAAAGTGTTGGGATTTTTTTGAAATACTCCGACTTGAACCATTACAGACACACACACACAAACACAGACTAAGCATGAACCTCGCAGAACTAGACAAGACAAGCATTTGTTGTTTTTTATATCTATATATATTACAGATCGTTTTGCTAGATAATATATGTGTAGAACCCTTTAAAGCTGCACTGAAACTACATTTTTAACCTTTAATCCGTTGAGCACCACTAAAGTCCACTATATGGAGAAAAATACTGGAATATGTTTCTCAAAAACCTTATATTTTTTGCGACTTTCACATCTTGGATGACATAGGGCTGAGTAAATTATCAGGAAAGTTTAATTCTAAAAGTGGAGCGATTCATTTAAAAACTGTTGCTGTAACTCCGTACTGTAGCATACAAAATACGTATTTAGTTGTGCGTTGTGTTTGCTTCATGCAGCTTGTCGGTCTCTGTCTAACCAGCTAACAGCAAGTTTGCTTGCAATGGTCTAGAAATATGTCGATGAATAGTGAATGTTTGTTGTTGTTATTATTGGAATTGTTAAAGAATTGAGCAATACATTGGTGTACAAACTGCAGTGCTTTATCAATACGTTTCTGCAATGGGCGAACACATATAGAGCCCTTTAGACCTGACCTCACAGTTACGTCACAACAGGCAAAACAAAGGGGAAACTGGAGGCAGCCAAGTCAAACCAGCACAGATTCAGCTACATAAGCATAATTTAATCTGTCGTTAAATGCAATAAAACGAGCGGACTGGACAGAAGCGTATCAAAAATGCTCGTGTTTGCAGTCCACACTTCTTGTCAGAAAAGGTTAAATAAAGTATTGTCTTTTGTTGTTATGTATTATGGTGTGCATTACACATCTCAAAGATTTTTTTACGCATCTCACGACTATGTTGCATATGAAATAATGTCTGTGTGCATGTGTGTAAAACAACAAACTGACGATTTATATGCTTAATGATCTGTAATTTTATATACA
>NC_039262.1:874907-930708 GCF_003368295.1 Carassius auratus | reverse complement strand
TGCTGTTTAAATGCTTGACCGGATTTTCTCAGTGATCTGCAAAAGCAGGAGACATATAATGATTCAAAATTCATCACTTTCTCATTGGTTTACATAAATATGCTGTAGTACGCACCTTCATTTCAAAGCAGGCTTGGCCTTTGTTTACACCGTATGAGGCACGGCCACCTGCCCAAAGGTAAGCGAAACTCTCCATGGTAAGAGATGAGGCGCTATACCTGTCCCGGGAGACTTTGAAATTGAGATCACAATTGTCTATGGAAACAATGAGGAAAGAAATGCTGGTTAGTCCAAAAGGCAAGTTCATGTGTTTATTAAATGTTCACTACACTATTAGTCAATGCTTCTTAAACAAAGCCACTCACATGGATCCAGGCAGGCCAAGGTGTCGTCAAACTCCTTCATCTTCTTCATCAAGAGGTGGCAGAGGAGACTTAGACCTGAAATACAGTTAATAAGCCATTAATGCCATGGGTGAAGCAAGAGTGTGATGGACTGGCATGCTTCCCATGTCCAGGTGAGATCCTTCCTTAAAGCCAAGCAGCATCAACAGTAGATTACAATACCTTACAATGGCTGCTCACATCATCTTATCTGTTTTGTGAATGCAAACTTTACCATCATTGCTTACCAGTTTACCCCACGATGAAGCCTGAAAGAAAACTTGTTGGTAAAATAGAGAGCAGCGATGTTGTGCTATATGGAAAGAGTGTTGCCCTTTCCAATTCATCAGATAAAGGTCTGAAAAAGTCAAGAGTATTTTTATATCTACATGCAGATCTTCCTGAAAGGTCAAAACAATCTAAGTCGTATTGCTGTTTCGGTCCTTTCATTGCTTACACAGTTTACATTTTGTTCCAGATTATATTTTCTATTCAGCATAATCTGTAAAATTAGTTTTTAGGGACATCTGGAGGTGAAATCTTGTCAATTGTTTTCTGTAGCAACCAACATCATGTTACAGATGTCTGTCCTGTAAAGAGGGAGGTCATAAAGTCTTTACAATTCATAGTGTATAGGGGTTGCCATAATTATAATGTTCTGTCAGGCCCCATAAATTCAAGTAATGACCCTGCCTGGGACATCCCGACATCATTAGTAAATTGGTCAGATATTGTACAATTTAGTTGGTACAAAATAGTAGCTTGGGATTTTTCATGCTTGAGTTCTTCCATGAGGATTCAGTTACATTAAATAATATATACATTTTTGATCCATATACTAAAAGTACATAAGTAGACAAACATTTTTAATCTAAACACTGGTTCACTATAGGTGAGCATCACAAAAGCAGAAATCAAACCTAGACAAAAATTACATTTATTCAAACTGCAATTGAGCCACCACACACTTAGAGAAAAGAACATGCATTAGAAAGTGTAAACATATTTCCTTTTCCTTATGCAATGTGAAGAACTGCCCACATTTGTACTTACCGGCTGACACAAATGAACAGAATTTAAAAGGAAAAGTTATTAACAGTTTTGTTTTATATAGACAAGAATAACAGTAAAATCTTACATTTTACCTTTCACAATTATGCAAGGAAAAAGGAAACAAAAACCCTCAGAAAAAAGATGGAAACGGCGAAGGAACGTCTGAGAAATTAAACAATTTGCTTCATTACCATTTTCTTAACCACCCCATTACGTCATGATACATTTGCGATATAACTCAACGTCGCTGGCCCTCCCCTGCCATGACAGAAGCCGCAGCTCGTGCTATCGTCATTGCTTCGTTCGCTGTCTGATTCACCACACGCACATAAATCAGCCTGACAACAGTGTGAGTGTGTGTTTAACAAAAATATTGTTTTTCCATTAAAGCACTATTTGAAGTGTAGTTGCATATTCTTACTGAAGGTAAGGTGTTTTGTATTAGCCAGGAATGACCCTCAACAATGTTTTCCATTAGTTAAGAGGTAGATGAGGGTTGTATTTTTCTAGGTAAGGCATTGGCACTTAAAGCCAATATATAATATATATTAAAAGTGGCACTTCGGGGATAAAGAAGGCCATTGCTTCCATCCTTACCGGCTGTATTTGCTTTCTTCAATAAATTCAAAGTAGCCCCTTCCATGTTCCTCCCGGCGTCTCTTAACACCCTTCTTATTCTTCTGATCAGCACTGATGTCTTTGTCCGCATCCCCTTTGAAAATAAAACAAACAGTAATGAAATGCCCGGACGTGTTGGACCCTGGGTTTTAAGGGTGGCCCACACGACAAGAGTGCTCGGACTCCACCAGTTACAAAATCAACTGACCACCTCTGATCAGACAGAATATTTTGCTTGGTTATGTCATTCAGGATAAAAACTGCAAGCACTGATCTGACTGCATAAACCAGATCAGACAAAAACGTGGGTGGTGCAATTCCTATTGATTGTGTGCTGTTCTGTAAAAATGTAATTCATTCACAGTCAAAAAAAAAAAAAACACAAAAAAAAAAACAATGAGAAGTGGTATATTTTTAAGTAATATAAAGATTTAGCCTAATGTAGCAGGGTCACCAGCCAGTGCTCACATCTTTGACAACAAACAGCATCAACACGCACTATCCTGAACTGACCTTGAGCGGAAGTAACTCAGATGGCGCCTTCTAGTAGCCTGAACCGAAACTAATAAATGTCCCTGTCTTTCGACGCTTTTGTAATTTAACCTCTATCTTATAATATTCCTAACACTATCACCCACTTATAATGCATTTCACTGTATCCCTAACCTTCTGTACTGTCTGTCGTAAAGTTTTCTGCACAGCAACGTATGAGTCCACGCGAGGGCGACCCGCCTCAAGCTTGCAGCGAAACTGTCTAGTTTCTAAAACTAGCTCAACCGACCATAAACAATGCAATAAGAGCATAACTCCTTTATTTGAAGATTCGAATGAGTAATGCAAGTTACCTTTAATCGTAAAAAAATATCAATAGTAGCAAACTCCTGAAGACAATAGGTTCGAGCGGGTGATTAGATTAACTTTGCGAACACGGCTAAAAAAAGAAACCTTTAAAATCCGAACCACCAACTAAACTCAAACCAACCGGATTAGCACGTATAGTACGGAGTATAGTATAGTACGGAGTAGCACAATAGCCACCGGTTAGCCGTTAGCCACATATGCTAAACGACGATCTAACCGGCTTCAAAGCGCACGTGAACAGACTAACGTAAACGTTACTCCCGGCGTTAAAACACCTAAAAAAAAAACTCACCCTCTAATGGATGAGATTCAGGCTCACCATCTTCGTCTTCGATTTTGTCTATGATCTCGTCGTCTTCGTCCTCCTCCTCCTCTTCTTCTTCTTCATCAAGGGCTTTGTCCATTTCCACGCCGGCGTCCCCATCCTCCTCCTCTTTGCCCATTTCGTCGTCCTGGCCCTCACCCCCCGTCTCCATTTTGCTCCTCGGCCTCCATGCTCTCTCCCTCCGGCTCTTCTTCACTCATGACTTTTTGTTCGACCGCAACACTGTTTCCCTCGGCCTCGTTTTCGTCTGTTGCTTCTTCCACGGCTTCTTCCTCCTCAGCCAGGGCCTCAGAATCGAGCGCGGCCTGCAGCCGCTCCATGAGCTCGGCCTTCAATCCCTTGTCGGAGAGATTGCGCTTCTTGAGCTCGTCCTTCAACTCGTTCACCTTAAGCTTTTTGACGTTGATTTCACTCATGTTGTCGTTTTAGTGTATATGAGCTATTAAAAAATATTAAAATATTCGATCGTTGAATATTGCAGTCCAGGGAGAGCCGACGGCTGCTTTGCTTCTCTCGATTGCGCACAGCCGCGGTGATTCTGCGTGATCCACCGGCGAACAATTCAATGGCGCCTTAGGTGCTAGACCCCTCCCAGTGCAACAGCATCGAGGGAACTGGGCGTGTTCAGCCGTAATGACCCTCCTAGATGCTTACGACAACTGAGACTGGGCTATTCATTTTGGCTCTTGAATTCAAGATTATTTACAATGGCATTGTGAAATCCTTTAACGAGCATTGCAAATGTAAATGCATTCACATATAAACGATACAATAACTCCCCCCCACCCCTAGTGTTTTGCATAAGCCTTTTAATGTTTGCCTCATGCTTACACGTTTAACATGTTTCTTTTAACCGGGAATGACTAAGGAAATAATTGTTGGCTATGTAAAAAAGAAAAAAAAAAGAAAAAAAAAAGTAAAATCAATGTGTTTAGTTTATAGGCTATATATGTTCAAATACGATGTTGCATGTACGCCAATCAATATTTTTTCTACAATTATGAACCCCCTCCCCATCTTTTGCCATGTTGGGGTGCCTTTTTGCTCAAATGTAGAGTTAAAGACCCCCAACATAAGGCAACAAACAAGGCTTTACAATATGTTTGAAAAACGATGGATTAATGCACCTTTAACAAAATAGAAAAATTATTTCATCTCTGAATACACAACACATCATAATATATAAACAATTATATATATAATTCATTATACAAATACTTAAAACAAACACTAATTTCCAAACTTTGCAGTGTCTTGTATAAATCCGCATGTGGGCAGCGTTTGCAGAAGTACATGTTAGTCGATAGGTGGCGCTATCTCATGATTAATCTCACTATATGGTAGCTAACCACAACAGTGTTTGTGATCTCAATTCCTTAGAGCAATGACAAGTGGGTGGTACTGTACCGGAGAACAAAAAAGATGAAGACATAATGCAACAACAACCCAAGGATGAATAAGCTATAAAAAGCTCTTTTTTTCATCATATGTGCTTTGCTTGCACAGAATAAAGTTCAAAATGAGCATTAAAAACAACGGCAATTTACAGAACAGCTCGCGAGGGATGATTTAATTCAAGGACTTTTTGCATTTGCCTAAACAGAAATCAAATATTCACTTTTACTCACCGGAGTTCTCCAAGAACATAAAGCACGGTTCTCGAAATCAGCACGCGCTACGAGGACAACGCGTCAGCTTTTTTTGCGTGAAAACATAGCCTGATATTATTATAATTTTATTATTATTATTATTATTTTTTTTTTTTTTAATGAATGGAAACTTGTTGTGGAGGACGCGTTGAGATAACGAATTTATTAAACGCGTCTATTCATTCAGAATATGAAGAATCAAACAGGATACTGTGAGACAACAGGCAGTGAGCGGTTCATGGTAAGTAGGTGACTTAGTACTTCTGTTTGACTCTAAGTGATATGAATCATGTGTTAGCTCAGTTATATTACATTATAACGAAATCTAGAGTTATATATTAAATACAATTAATATGGGCGGTTTACGTTCGCAGATGAGTAACGTCAAAATGGGTCCCGTGTTCAAGGGTCACGCAGCGGCAGCGCACAAGGAGCGTCTCCCGCCCGAAGGCGCTGGCTCTTCAGCATATGATTCTCATGCAGCACCTTGGACAGGGTTCGCAAGCTCTTTCCCGACACCTCTCACCGACTCTCTCCTACGGTCAAAATACTCCAAAGAATCGTTAAACGGTTACCCCACTGAATACAGCCCCATCAAGTCCACCGGGACGAAAAGAGAAACGTTATTCGACACAGGACATTTGTGCAAAAAGTGCATCTCTCATTTCAACGTCTTCAAAAGGGAAGCGTTAAAGCAAGTAACTGACGAACGTCTTTCTACCAGAGTAAGTATATTTCTTGTATCATCTATTTGCATAGATTTAGAAACGATTATCATGCATTTTTTTGGGTGGTGTTTAGTGGACTGCTGCATGCATGTCCACCCCATCAGCCACAGTCTGTCTCATATTTCAATTACATATGAGGCGCATGCTTTTTTTCCCTTCCCCTTAAACGAGTTTAAATCGATTAGCTTTTGCAGTTGGTCTGTGATTCATGTGACACTCGTCTAGCCTTGATTACACTAGAATATGGGGTATAATGGGTGGGATATGAAAACTCAGTTCCTACTGAGAACAATAAAGTAAATGGCACTATAATGTGATCAGCTGAGACAGAGATGCATTTGTGGATGGCATGTGTTTGGTGGTGGGGAAAAATAGGTTAGTGGACCATAGTTGATTTTTTTTTTTTTTAAATCTTTGGCTTTTTTCCCCATAATATTTGAGATGGATTGAGAAATTACTTTAAGATAAAGTTAAAATGGGATTATCAGGGGTATTATAATCAACTAAAACTAAAGCTAATATTAAAACCATAAAAATAAAAACAAATTTACTTGGAGAGAAAAAAAGTTTAGTTGAAATCAAATGAAATATAAAATACATTTAATTTTATATTTGCCACACACACACACACACACACGCACATAGACTTATCGGCTATAAATTACGAAGACACAACAAAACTTTAACTTATATTCAAATGAAATGGAAAGTATAAAAATGAAAACTGAATCAAAATATCAATTATGTCAGTGATCCTAAAACAAAACTGGGAATTATTTATCAAGTCACCAAAAAATTTTGTGGTTTAAAAATCATGTTAAAAGATTTTAAATATATGTAATTATAAACACAGTTTGTCTGATATGTTCTGATGAGTTCTGATTAGTTAACAGTCACCAAAAACATTTTTCTTCCTTTGCCTCAGGATCCCAAAGTCTTCATTCATCTTTATGAGAGCATGAAACCACCTGCTAGTACTGTAGAAGCCTGGGGCAACGCGGACGGACGCTGTGGCGTCTGCTCCACTCACTTTAGCCAGCTAAAGCAGGAGGCTATCCGCACGATCCTCACCCAGGACCGGGCCATATGGACTCCACCTTCCACTGCCAACATCACATCCACAAGCCTAGACTCAGGCTCACAAACGCTCCCCAGAACCTCAAGCCACCGATCTGTTGTCTCAGACCCCCATCAGAGGAAAAGCAATGCAGCACCAGATTACTGGATTAAAGGACGTCAACATTTGGAGGCCCTGTGGCCCTTGTCCTCATGCAAAGGAAACAATTCAATGTCTCAAAAGGTAGGCCAATTTTTGTATGGATTTATTGCTGTATGTATTGCTGTTGTTTACACTAACACTTCAGGTCTGAAGGGTTGGTTAAGCCAAAATTTAAATTTTTGTAATCATTTTCATGTCATTCTAACCTCATATTACTTTCTTACTTGTGTGGAATACAAAAGAAGATTTAAAGTGTTTTCATCCATAAAATAAAAAATTTGTTGGGTTCAGTTTTGATTTGGACCCCATTGACTTCTTTAAATTATATTCATTTGTGTTGCACATGAAGAATTTTCATTTTTGGGTGAACTATCACTTTAATATAATACTAAGCATACATTACCATTTAAAAGATTTTTTTTTTGGTCAAGAAAGTAATACATTTATTCTGCAAGGACATTAATTAGATAAAACTGACTGTAAAGGCTTTTGGATTGTTACAAAAGATTTCTATTTCAAATTAATGTTGTTCTTTTGAAATCACTGTTCATCAAAGACTCTTTAAATAATGCTTCATGGTCTTCACAAAAAAGAATAAGCAGCACAAACTTTCAGAATTGATATTAATAAGAAATCTTTCTTTATCATTAATTTGGCATATTAAATCGATTTCTGAATGATCATGTGACGCTGAAGACTGGAGTAATGGAAACTGAAAATTTCAGCTTTACCATCACAGTAACAAATTACATTTGAAAGAAAAGTAAAAAAATAAAAATAAAAATGCAATAATATTTCAAAATATTCATACTGTATTTATAATATAAAATAAAGGCAGCCTTGTTGAGCAGAAGACACTTATTTTAAAAACACGATGAAGTCTTATGGTATTTCCAAATAAATCTTGCAAAGAAAGAAGCACTATGCTGTTCATATTTTATGTCCAGTACATCATCCATGTGCATAATGT
This sequence comes from Carassius auratus, assembly GCF_003368295.1. Classification (NCBI taxonomy): domain Eukaryota; kingdom Metazoa; phylum Chordata; class Actinopteri; order Cypriniformes; family Cyprinidae; genus Carassius; species Carassius auratus. The sequence goes on along the minus strand of NC_039262.1, from coordinate 922,902 downwards.
AAGAGTATAGAAATGAAATATGCATAGCTATGTCTGCTCACCAGGACACATGCATGTTGTCTTGTGATACACAACCCTCTAGTCGGCCTTGATTAGATCCAGAAGCAGATGATACAGGACTTTTTCTGGTTAATGGTTAAACCCACATTTTATCAATGCCACAGAGAAGCCTGTCAGAAAAAAAAGAAGCTTGATCAATATCGCTGTAATATTTAATGACCAGTGAAATATTCATACACAGCGCTCGTAAATACAGATGAAATGAGGACACATTATGGAAGTGAGGCAGAGAGTGAATGTCTCGGGCAGCTCCATCAGCACTCAGTACCAGATCTTTATATGACGCTGACCGAGAGCATGATGGCAGACTGAGTCCATTAGCCCAGCTCCATTTCATTACACAAACATCCAAGGTGGACTCACTCAGTCCTTGAAGTGGAATAAAATAAAAAAAGATTAATGCATGGAGTAAAAGCAGAAGAGATGCATTTTGTAGGTTTGTATTTGAATAAGCAAACACAGATAAACATTGAAAGCGTAACGGCAACAAAAAAAAAAGAAAGATGTGCACATAATTAAATCTTAGATTCTCTCTGGAGGACAGAGAAGTGAGAGAAAGAAAGCAGAGATGGAGAAGAAAATAACAGTAGAGCCAATATTGCCATCTCTGCCCAAGGGTTGCTCCCAGCGCTAATTGGCGATATATTCTGCCAATGAAGGGGAGCAAAGAGGGGGCTCCTATTTCGCATGGCTGGATTGAAGCATTGATGAGACATAAAGGCAGGGAGTGACTCTACATATACAGATAACTGCAGGCAAACAATGGTTTTCTTGAACAGAGGCAAAGAAATACAGTCTGAATATTCTTATTCTGCCGAGAAGAGGTTCGATTTTGGGCAGAAGGATGACTCGTCCTGTCACATAATGACACACATAATGAGACAGATATAAACAGGTTCATGACTTCATCTGCACATATGACTCAGCTTGTAGTGGCTTTCACTGATAATAGTGTCTGACTGCAGTACATTAAACGCACTCATGTTCAGGGTGTAGTTCACACTGGCATATTTTTTAATCAATGTCAGAAAGACATTCAGTTAAAATACATCGAACTAAATAAACATATTGCGTGTCCAATTTAGTGTATCAAAGGAATAGTTCATCCAAAAAAATACACATTTTCTGAAACCCGAGGCCATGAAAAGATGTTAATAAATTTAGTTTCTTCAATGGAACAGAATTGGATAAATTTAGCATTATGTGACTTGTTCAACAGTTGGTCCTCTGCAGTGAATGGGTGCCGTCAGAATGAGAATCCAAACAGCTCTTAAAGCATCACAGTAATCCACATGACTTCATCTTGTGAAAATCTGTGTTTGTAATGAATCCATCAAAAAGATGTTTTTAACTTCAAACTACTGCTTCTAGTTTAAATGTGTGTTCTCTATCCATAATATTGCTTTCTCCACCGAAAAAGCTGGAGAGCATGCAGAGCAAGCACATTTACAATCAAAAACAGTTTATATCGCTGGATTTTGATGTTAGAGGATCCATTGGTAAGCAATTTATGTAATGCTACAATTCTCCAAATCTCTTCTGATGAAGAAACAAACTCTACATGTTGGATGGCCTGAGGGTCATTTTTTATTTGCGGGTCAACTATTCCTTTAATTACTGAGCTTGATAATATCAGTGAAGATCAATCTTTCTCAGTCCTCCCAGAGTCCTTTGCATGCAGGGAAGGTGAATGAAAAGGAGAATGTAACTACTACAGCACTATGCAACTATGGCGCCACACAGCCGACGCGTTCTTCCAGTATGTCCTCTCTGCTCCCTGCAGGAACATCTGCTGCCTTGTCTTTCTTTGTCAGGTAAGAGGTGCTGACCAGAAAAGAAAAAAGGTGTGTGTTGTAGAAAAGAAAGGGATGATTTTGTAAGCTAAACTCAAATCACGGATCTTCCACAGGGCAGCGCAGAAGTTGAACGTCATGGTTAGAAGAGGAAGACACTTCTCAGAGAGCAGTGCTTCCCAACGCATGACAAACTTCAGTAGCCTTCTGCTGAAATCTCCTCCTCTAGCACCAGCACACATTTTTCAAGCTTCTAGTAAGAGCAAGGAAACATCTGGGATGGGAAAGGTATGTTTATCTATAAAATGATATATATAATATATATATATAAATGCTTACTTCAAATGTTAATTGATTAATGTTTGCTACCTAACACAACCTAAATATTTGGATGCTTTTATTATTACGTGATATAGTACTGTTAAATAATAGTAGTTGTTAATTCGCTTTTAAATTTGTAATAGAAAGAGTTTAGATTTTTGCCCTCAGTAAATTGGTTTATGTTTTGCTATTATGCAATATTTGGTTTTATTACGTTTTCAGTTACTGACTGTAGAGATATGCATGCCTGAGAAAGAGACTTAGAAATATGGGAGAGTAAGTTTAAACTACAAGTTAAAACACACTGCAGGAAATAAAGAAATTGTAAGATATAAAGTCACATTATTCAATATTTGTCTGATTATGAGAGATAAGTTACTAATTGTGAGAAATAATGAGTAAGATGTCAGAATTACACTACCATGCAAATGTTTTGGGGTTGGTAAGATCTTTTTGATGGCTGCATTTCTTTTATCAAAAAAATGTAAGGCAGTAATATTGTGAAGTATTTTTACAATTTAAAGTATCTGTTTTTCTATTTTAATATATTATAAAAAAAATTCTTTTCAAAGCTGCATTTTCCACAGCCATTACTCATGTCTTCAGTTTCACATGATGCTGTAAATGCAATATTTATTATCAAACATTGTGCCACTTAGGCCATATATTTTTGATAAAAACCATGATACATTTTTAGGATAATTCAATGCATAGAAACGTCAAAAGAAGATCATTTATTTGAAATATAAATATTTTGAAACATTTTTACTGTCACCTTTTGATCACTTCTTAGTTTCATGCATCTTTGCTTAATAAAAGTATTGATCTCTATAAAAAATCTTACTGACCCCAAACTTTTTTTTTTTACAGTAGTCTCTGTTTTATTTCCTCAGTGGTGAATCACATTTTCCATAGTAAATAAATCTCTGTTCACATACTCCCTTATTTATTATTTAGTTAGTGGGATGAAGTGAGTATTTGACTGGTCATGTGATGTTAACATGCCCTCCATGTAAAATTAAACAGCTTTAATAAGCTACTGTTATGACTGGAGTCTCCCATCATTTAAAATGTTTCTTTGAGTACCATTTTCTGAATAAGGAAAAATGTTCCTTCCTTACATACCATGCCTCTGATCAGCTGATTTAGATGTCATTCAGTCTGTCCTTGAGATGTGGCTGCTTTCTAGCTGCCTCACAGTTTCTAGAAGCTGCTCATATACTGTAACCTCTGAATGGGATGTTAATGGCCTTCCCATTCCATCGCACCACCTCCTTGAGGAAGGGAAGTCAATTTAGTTTAATTGTAGCTCGCCCTTCCTTCACTCTCCACGGTTCACACTGATGGGACTCGTCTTGAGTTTCAAATTATATCGCTCTCAGGGTAGCACCTGGTAGCTAGATCGCACTCAGCACTGCACATCCAGCAACTGTAGCAGAGATAATGGATCCTTAAATAATTCATTTGGTGTAAATATGATTTGACAGACTCAGGACAGAGAAGATAATATCACTGGACAAATGCATTAGATATCAGACAAAGCATTAACGCTAAACCCGGTTTAGATGTGTGTTCAGTGACATCATGCTTATAGAAAGTGGGATATTTTTAAGTTTTCAATATTACCGTTATGGTTATAGTTACAGGAACATGTTTTGTTGCAGGAAAAGTCTGGTATCCTGCGATATATACCATATAGGTAGCATTAAATCATAAAACATTCCCCATCTTTATTATCACCACTGCATTAGCAGAGATTCCAATGTTGACCACAGCATTTCCCATCCTCTAATGTAAGACTTAACTAACCCCTAAGCTAAAATACATAATAATAATGTAAATAAATAAACATGAGGTTTCAATATGATTTAACCTTATATTTGCAAGCAATACATTTAAAAATGTATATGTAATATCCAATAAGTACATTGTTTTGGGTTTGTTCCCCCAATTCTAGGTCAAAGTGATGCTGCGAGTGTGTTCAGTTCCTGTGTCTGACCCATCTCAGTCCTACTCTTTCAAACTGGACATGCAAAAGAAACAGATCACAGTGCTGAATGTACCCACCTTCAACCCTCAGAGACAGACTGCTGGAACTACAGTCTCCTCAAAGACCTTCACCTTTGATGCTGCCTTTGGCCCTGAATCAACCCAGGTCAGGGTCACTGCTTTGTTATTTCTGTCTGATGATTTGAAACTGATATGTCTACTGTCTGGAGCCCATCTGAGTCATAATATCCAAACATCTGCAGCACTCTCAGATTTTGTCGCTTGAGTGCAGATATCCAATATCTGGATATTCTTATCCAGTACAATCAACTGAGATGTGTTAGATGCACATTTGGATAAATAATTGCACATCCTAAGAGACATAATCCATGTGAAAGGAAATTGTTTGTGTAATTTATGTACAGATGACAAATTATGAAATAGTGTTGTCATATAAAAAAAGAGAGAAAAAAAACAAGCTGGAGTATTATTTTTCAGGCAGAAGTTTGTGAGAACAGCTTGTGTGAAGTGCTGCAGTGTGTGCTTGCAGGAGCTGATGGTTGTATCCTAAGCTTTGGACAAACCAATGTGGGTAAGTGAGTGATATTAAAATCTTTTTTTAAACCTTACAAGCATGACATGTTTTGTATCACATTTGATAAGTCAGACATTTTATGGCTCATATATTATGATGCAGTGAGAATATGGTGCTCACACTTAAAAAAGAAAAATGGAATAACACCTCAATTTTATTTAGGACATTAACATGCAATTAGCTGCTTTTATTTATATGGCCAAAAAACTAGATGAAATTCTGATAGCTTGTATGAATGCCTAGTTTTCTGCCTAGTTTTAATTGTAGAATTGTTTTATTTAGCAAAAAAGCTAAATGCAACTATTTTTGTAGTTGAAAACTAATATCTTTCAAGTACAACTTTATATATCACACAGTATATGTTAATATCTAGCAATATTATATTAAATCTAACAATTGTAAACCTTATTTCTCATATTTGCATCTTCATGAAGCACAGTATGACCTGCTGCAGCATGACTTAACTAATTTTAAACTTCATCTCACAATTATCTTTTCATTTTTTACTCTGAGGCAAACAGGCTTCCGTAGCTCTGCGTCCAGTGGTGCTGACACAAAAAGGTTCAGATTCACATATTTTTTAGCACTGTGTGTGGCTTGTGGAGCCTCTCAATGAATGTGGATTAAACGCAGAGGCAGCACATCACAGGTCATTTACCTTTAAGGTTATTAATTGTTATCCACCCTAAATCATGACAACAGTCTCTACATAGCATTTGGAGTATGACATCATTCTCTATTAGCTAGATTGAATTACCCGCTCTCCGTGTTGGCCCTTGGCTCCCAGCCAGACATCATAAATCTTTTAAACCGGCCCATGCTTGACTGCCAGTAAAGTGCTTTACATTTAATCGGTCGTGACATTGCCACAATGCATTTTACACCCCAGTTTGTAAAGTCATTCACCACGTATTTAAGCATATTTCAGTCTGTGGATTTTTGTCATTCTGCAAAACCCTTATGAGGGGATTTTCCACCTAATGATGATCTGTTATAAAAAGTGGCTTTTCTCCCTTTCTTTCTTTTTTCTAACAGGAATGTCTTACACAATGATTGGGAATGATGGTTGCACTCAAAGCCTTGGAGTCATTCCATGTGCTATATCTTGGCTTTTCAAGCTTATTACCAGGAAGAAAGACAAGACATGGGCGAACATCTCAGTTTCTGTGTCAGCTGTAGAGGTCTGTGGGGAAAACAATGGCATCAGGGATTTACTGGCTGATGTTGACATGGGCAACTGCAAGGAGACCTATCCACCAGATGCTTACCTCAAAGAGGACCCCGTCTGTGGAGTACAAGCAAGTGTTGAACACACTTCCTTTGTTTCAATTTCTAGACATTAATTTATTTTTTATTTCCATTTATCTGTCAGCACTTTGTGCTTATTGGCCTCAAATGCATTGAAAATTTTCCTATAATATAGTTAGATGATGGAAAACATGAATTTTAATTCAAGCATATGCAGCATTCATGTAGCATTTAAAGAAATATTCCAGGTACAGTACAAGTTAAGCACAATCCCCAGCAATTGTATAATTTTGGCATAATTAATCATTAAAAAATAATAATAATGGCATAATGTTGATGACCTTATCCATTTTCATAATTTTATAATTATTGTAAGGTTTATTGTGGTCAGTTGTCATGTCATTTGAAAAGTGATACGTAATTCAGAATAGGTTAAAAAAAATTACACATATTGTCTGAATTTATGGCTATACTAAACAAAGATTATTTTAATGTTTGTGGATTGCTTTATTCACTGAAGTCCCTCAATGTAACCCTAATTTTTGCTTTTTATAAAGAAAAGGATAGTTAAATGCAAATTATTTTTGTAGTAATTTAATCAACATGATGCCACAAATGTTATTGATTGAGCTGAACGTAAACGGAACACAGAATATTCCTTAAAACAACATTTCGCATTACATTTATAACCCTTTGCATGGCGTATTATCAATATTCATGAGTAATCAATAGTAATTAAATATATACTCATTGATATGTTAATTGAGACATTCCCATTTACTTGAGAGTTTCATTATTGGATTTTGTTATCTTGATCACAGCTCTGCAACCACAGTGTACTAAATGCTCCAACTCCAGAAAGAGCAGCTTTCCTACTAGATGCAGCTCTTGCATCTCGCAGTGGGATGGTGGACAGTGGAGGGAGACCACCACATTGCTGTCACATGTTCTACACCCTGCATGTTCGCCAACAGCACATAGGAACCAGCGCCAAATCTGGGAGTGAGTTCAGTTGCCTTTTAATCACTCTTATATAGAGATGTATATGAGCAAATTCTCAGTACAGATTTTCAAATAAACAAAGGCCTATTAGATGACATTTCTCACACACTATGATCCAGGAAAGTGACATTTCATTCTTGTATCTGTTTTTAGCATATTAAAAAAGACTCTTTTGCATATATGACATGACCGTTTTCTTAAAATTGTTTGTTTCTTTATTATTATTCTTGAAATTGCTGGTGTTATTAAAATATATACTTTCCTCAGTGAATGTGGATCAAAGCAAGCTGAGCCTGATCGATTTAGGGAGCTGTGTGGGGGAGAGGGAAGGAAGCAACTGTGGAGTCTGCCTCGCTGAGCTTGGAAACTTTATCGCAGCCAATCTCAACAGACATAATCAGGTCCCTATTAGGTATGACTTTGTATGTCTTGATTATGAAAATAGAAAAATGACTTATAGTTAATGAACTGTTTCCCTCAAAAATAAAAATTACTCCATGATTCACTCACCCTCAGGCAATCTTAGGTTTGTGTGACTTTCTTCTTTCAGGCTTTATAATGGCAGTGAATAGTGGTCAAGTTTATTTTAGAAAAATACGCAGGTACTAGGCTACTTTGCAGTGGTCCATCAGAACCAATCTAAAATATTCTGAGCATAAACGCGTATTAGTGATTCAGGACCACTGTTGGGAACGTTACTTTAAAAAAGTAATTAGTTATATTTACTCACTTCTTGTTCCAAAAAGTAACTGAGTTAGTAACTGAATTACTTTATAATAAAAGTAACTCGTTACCAGGGAAAGTAACTATTTGCGTTACTGTAAAAAAAAAAAAAAAGTTGCTATACGTCAAAGATTTTTTTTTTTTTTTGCAGTTTTCACAAGTCAGTTGAAATGAGTAGAACAGCTGGTGTTCGTACGTTTGGCCACTAGCTTTGTATATATGCCTGTGTCACACACATTACATGCACATTCTTGCCTTTGACCACAATGAATTTGAAGTAGTGCTTATATCTCCACCTTGAAAATGCAAACTTTTCATCGGATTGCTCCTGACTCACCATCTCTGCTGCTGCTGCAAATCTCTGTTTAGCTGTTGTGTGCGTTTGGCGCCGCTGGTGCGTGTGCTGGCATGATTGTAAAAACACTGGCTCTGATTGGCTACCATGAAACACATAAATCTGCCGTAGCCAATCATAATCGCTTATCTCGTTATCAATTAACCCACCTCCTCACTCCTCACATTAAATCAATTCATAGTAACGCACCACATTTAATGTCCAGTAATTTTAACGGCGTTGTAACGACGGGAAAAGTAATTAGTTAGATTATCCCGTTACTGAAAAAATAACGTCGATACCTAACGCTGTTCTTTTAAACGGCGTTATTCCAAACACTGTTCAGGACAAGCCAAAAACATGGTTTGGAAAATGAATTCATGGTGTACTCACTTATTAAATACATTTAGTACATTTTGAACACAAAAAAGTTAACGAATGCAGCTTTAAAAAACCAGTCTTCTCTGGGCTTTTTAATTTCCAACATCAAATCCTTGTCTTGTACTTGTACTAATTTGTGACCAGTATTTTGTTTTGCGCTATCCTCTGTGCTTCTGTGTTTGTCATTTTTACTGGAGCGTACGCTATGCCTACATCCTGCAATCACACAGTCACATGTACAACAGTTAGAGTTATGCTAGAGTTTACGGTTTATAAAGTTTTAAATATGGATTTTTGTAATGCATCGATTCTGCTCAGAAGGCCTTTTTTTTTTACCCTGCCAGAGCCATGTGGATTACTTTAATGATGGATGAATGCACTTATTTATTTTTTTCTAAATCCTGACCACTATTCACCGCCATTATAAAGCTTTCAAGAGCCAGGTCATTTATATATATATATATATATATATATATATATATATATATATATATATATATATATATATATATATATCAGATTGTATTTGTTTGAAAGAAGAAAGTCATATACACCTAGGATAGATTGTGGGAGAGTAATCATTGGGTACATTTCATTTTCGGGTGAATTATCCCTTTAAGTTAAGTAATTAAGTCAATAATCGATAAGTGATCATTTCTTCATTACAGGGGAAGTAAATTAGCCATGCTTTTGCAAGACTCTCTGAGCAATGTCAACTGCTCCACCACAATTATTGCCCATATATCCACCTTGTCTGAGGACCTTACAGAAAGTCTTTGTACGATGCAGACTGTGACTCGAATGCGAAGACAGAAAAAGAAGATAAGGGTATGCTTATAGACATGTTCTCCAGTTTTCAGGTTCTGTTAATTCAGGCCATGATTTACTTTTTATTTAAATTGTTTTATATATCTCATATGAGTTGTAAAATGTACTTTTTTTAAATGATGGACATGTTAACCAGTTTTCAAGTGCTGTGGATTTAGACTAAGTTTTTTATTTTTGCATTTGTTTTTCAGAAATCTTCCTCAAGCTCGCCTGGAGGAAGAAGCTTAGGCAGTGAGAGGAAATTTAATACTTCCACCAAGCTGAGATTTCAATCTACGGGAACACTGGATCAAGATCTCTCCTCTCCTGGTTTCTCTAGTGATCCAGTATTTTACCCTGGGAGTGATAAGTCTTGTGATACCATTATCTCTATGGATCCTTCTGGCCTCCTAGATAAAGAGGTTACAAATAGAAGCAGAGAGGTTTTGCCTATAATTCCATCCTTACTCAAGAGCAAACTGGAGTCCAAGAAGCTCTCGCTGATGAAGTTTTGTGAAATCTCTCCACCAATTGCCAATCGCATGAAGCAGATATCAAAAGAAAAGACTAAGGAAGAGTCCACACCAACAACTTTGCAAGATAAATCAGATTTTGAGTGCCTGAAGTGCAACACATTTGCAGAACTCCAGAATCGACTGGGAAACATAGACGGAACAGAGTTGGATCCATGCAAAGATCAGCAAGTGAACACTATGAGCAAATCACCTCACTTGAGCCAAACCAAAAAGAAATCCAGTTCATTGGACATTCAAGCATTAAACAACAGAGAACTCAATAGTACCAGACAAGGAAACTCCACCAAAACATTTGCGATAATTCACAACGGTGAAGAAACCACCAATTCACCCAATATTCAGCCACAGCTAGATGTTGTCAAACCGAGTGATTCCATGCTGTCTAGCCAATCTAAGCTTCATTCTAAAATAATGAATATGATGCCCACTGCACTATCTTTGAAATTGGAAGACCAAGGTAAAATGAGAGTATCGGAGAATTCCACACTGCAATCGGAGACAAGAATATCTCCCATCGGCAAGAGTTCTCCGAGGTCCACCTCGTCCTCTTCTTTTTCATCATCCCTGTCTTCCAGTTTGAGCTCCCCACCGGCTGTTTCTGCCCCTTTGAATGGAGACATTCCACATTGTACAGGAAAAAAACAACGAGAGATGAGGGCCACCATCACTGTGACTGTTCAGAAGCCACTAGATCTTAATGGACACGATGAGCTTGTGTACACCGTGGTTGAGGAGGTAACAATAAATGGAGCCACCGAGCAAGGAAAGGCACAAATATTAAGTATTCATGAGTCGCAATCTCTCCAGGCTTTAACACCAGGAAGTCAGTCTGTGAGGATTATCGGCAGCGTAGGTGAAGAGCAAACAGAAAGTTTTTATAGTTCCAACTCTGATGCACAAACTTCAGAGCATGAAGCCTCCACGGACCCATCAGATGCAGCTATTAAACACCCAAAAATCAATGCACATATTGACAAGGCAGGCGGCTTCATTGATTCAAAAAACCTTCAGCAGCATGATACTTGGTCTGAAGTGCCTCTGACTGAAGATGTGAAAGAGATACCTAAAGGAGCCATGGTTAAACTTAACCCTCCCTGTGAGGTCTCTGCGTCCAGAAAATATGCTTGTGAAATTAAACCTGAGGAGAGCTGGTTGTGCCAAAACAACAAGAAAGACGGCAAGGATGTCCCTCACATGAAAATAGAACAAAAGAACCCACAGAGTCCAAGAGAAACTCCAGAGAAGAAACAATATACAAAGAAAGATGGCCCTGTAGAATGGACCAAAGACAACATGCCACCAACATCAACAAACAGTCCCAATCTCAAAAGAAAAGAGACGAAAGAAGAATTTGGAAAAGCCAGAAGTGCAACGATAAACATGGCTACTGAAACTACGACCAACACTAAATCTCATTTCGAGGAGAGCAGCAAGTTGTTTAATGCCAAACTGAAAGCATTATCTGGTAGGAGCCAAACATGGGATCACAGTATGAGTGGACGCTCAACAGGAAGCGTTGAAGGTAATTCTAGCTCAAGACTTAAAAGCAAGTTCCTTGAAGAGACTGCTTTCATTGATATGGCTCCGAAAGGCCTTTTAGATAAAGATTATATTTCAGCACAACCCAGCCCGCTAGGTTTTAAAGAAGACTTCGAGGACTTTGTAAGGTGTCGAGCTAGTCAGAGTCTCGGGAGGGTTCCACAGTTCTTCCCCATGCAGGATGCCAACGATCCAACCCGGCCATCGAAAAACGGTCACTCTAAGACAAGCACCATTAATAAATTCATGCCCAGTTCAAAGGTCCACAAGATGCCAAACTTGTCTCCTAAACCCACTAGAAACTCGATCAACCGGAGCTCAAGCTTTTCTCCTAACGGAACACATGTCAGACAGAGCTCCTGGTCGACACACTCCCTATCCCGAAGTCAAGACAACGGCAGTTTGATGTCCCCCGGTGCAGTCCGGAAAGGAAGAGTTGAGCTTTTAAGAAGCAGTAGAGATTCTCTTTCTGCTTTTAGTCAAGGTGGGTCTGATTTAGATGAATGTGAGGAACTGGGGACGATGAAACCTTTTGTTCACACATTGCCATCGCCGTATAGCCGGATCACAGCTCCCCGGACCCCACACCACTGCAGCGGCCATGCCAGCGATACCACTAGTATTCTGAGTGGAGAGATGCCTCCTGCCATGTGTAAAACAGCTTTACTCTATAACAGGAGCAGTATGGTCAGTAGCGGCTATGAAAGCATGCTGAGAGACAGTGAAGCTACAATCAGCAGCAGTTCAACGCACAACTCCATCAGCGATCAGAGCTGCTCGCTCGGTGCTGCTAAAGGCATGAGAAGTAACAAGAAAAGAACCAACATAGGTACGGAATTTATTTTTACATCAATGCATTCCGGCATAAAATCAAACAATATGGTCTTCACCTGTCTTTGTCCACAGGGTCCAGTCTAAGACATCCATCTCAAGAAAACCTCCTGTCTCTGAAGAGATCCGTCAGTGGGCCCAAAACGCACCGGGTGGATCGGAGTGGTTCTGACTCTTATGAAATTAAAGTCTATGAGATTGATAATGTAAATGGCGTACAGAAGAGAGGTGGGGCAGGGAACAAGGTGAGGTTCAAAATGTGTCAATGAAAAAAAAAAGTGTCTGTCTGCTTTGTATTTCATTCACAAACTGCTGTCGTTGTATGGTCCAGTAAATTGGTAGTGCTTCATTCAACTCGTACAGTTTTCTGAATTGCTTACAGACACAAAAATCTTGACTCGCAACATTGTTTTCTAGAAGTAAAGGCTGGGATATCCTACCTGACTTTTGCCTAGAGTTGTACCCAATTTGCAGTCCGTAGGAGAGCATTAGTTGGCAAAAGTCAAAGCAGTCAGAATTTTAGGCGCAAGTTTGTATTTATAATGACCTGTAAATGCTGAAATCTGCTGTGATTAAATGTTGTGTAATGTATTCCAGCCTTAAGAAAGCTTCAAACGCTCATTTCTTTCTTTTTTACTCTGACTAGAAACAATACACTGATTCAGAACAAATGTGATTTTACATTTTTTATACATTCTATTTTTTTTCCATTACTGAAAAATATGCAATTCTTTGTTGAATATTTAGGAAATATTTGTCATTATTTTGTTTTTCAAATGTGTAATTCACTGTTTTTGTTTTCATTCAAAAATTACTTTACGTATTCCTTCAATAATGTATTGTAAACATTGAGGAGATTTTGACAATGTAGTAAAAACACTTTTCCTCAAATGGTGCTTAATTTCATTCAAAGGATATTGTTATCACAAAACCAAAACTGAATGTTCAGGAATGTATTTTTTGTTGTTGTTGTTTGTTTGTTTTTCTGTTCTGTTCTGTTCTTATTTTTCACTTTAATTTATGTAGTAGGCTAGTCTTATTTTATAAAGTTTACAATGTATAGTTGCACATTCATTGTAGTAAGCGGTCCTGGTCATATATTTTAAATAAATTTCACAGTGTGTAATTCAGTGTATCTGTGTATTTGATGGCTTTTATGGGTCAAGATAGCTGAAAACTGTTTCTGATATTAAATTGGTAAAAAGTGTTAAAAAAAACGTAATATTACTTTAATATAAAACCCTGTGGTGTAATAGTAGGCCAAATGCTTATCTCAGCTCACTCACATTTTATATGGAGGCAAACTTACTTTTTGTCATCCACGTTTTCAGGGTATAGTCCTCTTTAGTGCAAAGCTGAAATTCTTGGAGCATCGACAGCAGCGGATAGCAGAGGTGAGACTCAGGTATAATGCGCTCAGGCGAGAGTTGGAACAGGCCAAGCATCATCTGATGTTGGACCCTGGAAAATGGACCCGTAAATGTAAGGGTTAACATGTTTGCTTATGTATATTAAGTAAATTTAAGCACTGCAGTAAACTGTAGGGTTGTTTATGGTTCTGCTTACTGTGTTTTATCATTCATTATGATACTATTTGTGTGATGTGTTTTGCAGTTGACTTATGGCAAACATTTGAGGTAGACTCCCTGGAGCACTTAGAGGCTTTGGAGCAAGTCACTCAACGGCTAGAGCGTCATGTTAACCTCTGCAAAGCACATGTCTTGATGGTCACCAGCTTTGACGTTAAACCCAAGTGCAGAAAAATACGGCATCGGCCCACGATAGATCATACAGCGTTCGCAGGAATGTAGCATGCCACGATTTTACATGACCACTTTTACCTGTTATGCAAAATATTAAATGATTTGCGTGCAAATATACGGAGCAACTACGGGGACATAGTGATGGAAAAAATGAGAACTGAAAATAAAAACTTGGCGTTCGCTAGATAGAATATATTTTTTAATTCCACATCATATTATTTCCATTGCAAAGGTTTTGTGAGCGAACTCGGGAGAACGCAAAAACATTGAAATATATGTTTTTTCTTTCTTCTCGTTTTATTTGTCTTCATGTCCCTTGAGGAGCTCCGTAGAAATCCTCTAACCATCTCAAAATTATCACATTATAAGAAAGCTTCTAGTGATGCTGTGCAGTCTCTACTTGAAATCTAATTTGCTGTCAGTGTTTGTGCTGTTAGCTTTAGCACAGAGAAAGTCAGAACAACACATTAGGCTGCAGACTGCTGTCTGAAATTATAAACCTATGGGTTTTTTTTTTACTGTTCATATGTTCATTCTTGGTAGTCAGGGTTTAGGATTTCCAATTGCACATTTGAAAATCCTTTGTTAACTTTCATACTGGCATATTTACTAGGTTAACAACATTTTAACAGTGTATCTTACAGCATGTAATGAGCATGTGACCTGTAAAGTAACTGCTTGTCCATCTGTAAAAATGTTCAACATTTTAATCTGTTTCATTCTCGATTATTTTTTTGTTTACGATGTGCTATTGCTCTAGCACCTTATTGTTTCACACAGTAGGCTATATTAGGCCTACTTTTGGGATTCATTTTACAAGTTTAAACATAGTAACCCATTCCTTTTCAAAATTACTAGTGTGAAATAAAAAAAAAAATGCTTACGCCAAGTTTAAAAGTGGCCTTCATTTGAATATAAAATTACCTTAATAAAAGAAACTTTTATTTAAAGTTATAGTCACTTTCAAGGTTGTAAAACGCTGTAAAGAAGTCATTTTTGACACCCAGTGTATTTTTTTTTTTATTTATTTTTTTTTTTTGCATGAAACGGGAATAATTTTCAAGCCACGTTTATTGTAAATGCCTTTTATCCTTATTGTGTATGTGCTAATAAAAGGTTGTTATTCGCTTTATTGGTTTTTATTTAAATTAAGCCACGTTTTTATTGAAATTGTATTAATTTATTTACATAATACCCACTGTAATCATCGAATAAGAAACATGGCATTATATTTCTTAAAAAATAATTAACAGACACTTAAAACTGTGGTTTGTGTTTTTCACGGAGGATTGCTTAAACATTCAGACATATTGCAATGAGTCAACTGATTGGCTCACTGTGCTGTCAAAACATATTACCTGGCTGTGATGAATGGCAGAGTTAACTCAGATGGTACAATATAATAAAAACTTCCCTATTATGAAGTCAGACGCAGCACAGACATGCAGCAGCTCACCATAACGACTCCATGTTTCAAGGGCTGCGTTTACTTTCTGCTCCAGTTACTGCTCACAGCTGTAATGTCAGCACATAGTTTATTTATATTTTGGAAAAAGAGTTCTGAAAATATTTTGAATAGCTTTGTATATGACGCTGATGGATTACTGAAACTGAGCACAATACTTTTTCTTTATACCGGCTTTTTCCTATTGTTGATGATGAGTAATTTAATTTATAATTGAAGGAAACATTCAGTGAGTTCATTTCTTCTAACATTATTGTATATGGTTTGGTTTAGCAAAGTTGGCGAAGACTATTTAGTGATCAATTTAAAATGCAAGTAGTATAAGGTAGGTTATAAAAACACAGGCCTAGCCTTATAGGCTACAAGACTAAATATTGCAGTATCATAGGCTATATAATATATAGGCCTAGTGTATTTACTATAATATTTTTATGCAGTTATATTAATCATACATTCCTTGGGTAAATAAAAACTGACATTTGAAAGGAATTCGTGTATTATAAAACGAACATGCTACAATTTATGTCGAATTTGATGTTTCTCCAAACACATTTCCAATGTCAGTGCCCCACTTGAACCGATGGGTGGCACTAAACGCCCAGCGAGCCCGAAACCTTTGAAAGAAACGCCCGTTTGGATCGTAAACAACTGCACAGATGCAGAGACAGGCAGGGCATCGAAAACTGATTTCAGATCAGTGTGTGTTCGACAGAGAGGTGTCTGGGGTCTCTGCTTGAGCAGCACTGGGAACAGATATGAACGCTGCGCGTGCACGCGTTTACAGATGCGGAACATTGTAACATCAATACAGAAACTAAACGTAAGTACAACAGGGATATTTCAATGAGCCGCGTGTCTGTGTTTCGTCTTGAAATGGTTCTGATGAAAATAAAACAGTGAAAAGGGGCAAGAGGCTGTGAAATGGATACGGGGCACTAAAGCACGCGCCCTTTTCACCATTTTCAATGATGTGTAGGCTTTTTGGGTGCAAGCCAGGTAGACTATAGTCTATATGTATGCTAAACTAGATTTTTAGGAGAAGTAAGGTATATATAAATGTACCAAAATGACCAATTCACCTAATGATGTTGAGCTTCTAAGCCGTTTGTATTTACATTTAGTCATTTAGCAGACTCATGAATCCATAATTGTGTATCATTAAGCTACGAGTTTCAAAGTTGGCCAAAAAGGGGCAGAGAACACATAACTTTTCTTTTCTTCTCTTTTCTTTTCTTTTCTTTTCTTCAAAAAATGGGTTTAGATTTAGTATATTATTTAATTAAACTGTCCCTATGGCATGTGAAAACCTGACTGCTGTTAAACAAACATGTCCTGACATCTAACTTAACTGCTCTAATCACTAATCACTTCTAATCACTTTGCCTGTCAAATTAATGTAAAAAATGTTAATTCATGGTATAGTGCACTCTAATAGTGGTTATTAGATGTGACTGTGATATTCCAGATTTTTTTTTTAATAAAATACCCTAGGCCTGTTAGATAAAAGCATCACAACCAAAAATAAAAATAAAAATAAAATTGTTATGGCACCTCAAGGTCCTTGGAATTATATAAACATTTCTGAAATATGTGTACACACACACACACACATATTATAATAATAATAAACAGCATAAAGTTTTAGATTTGAAGTTCGTTAATTTACATAATTGCTGCCAACTACATTAAATTAATCTAAAATGACTTAATCTTAAACATTGTTAAAAAAAACTTTTTTCAAGAAAATGCTTTTTTGAACTTTACATTCATCATAACATCCTTTAAAAAAATATACATCACATTTTCCACAAAAAATAAATAAAAATAAACTAAGAAATAAATGAGCTTTTTAAGTATTACAATAGTTCACAGAACTGTATTTTTTATCAAATAAATGCTACCTTAATGAGCATCACAGACTTAAAAATAAAAAAAAATCGGTATATGCCTAGTATATTAAATAAATAATTTGTGCAAACCTAACTGTTGCCCTCTAGCTGCATTAGGTACAGTGTCAGTCACAGCATGTCTTGTTATTTGCTAACCCTGTTGTATATATGTTCACACAGTTCAGTTTTCATAAGGGTTCATCTTGACACTGATCAGGCCAGCTGTGGTCATGATGTGTCAAGAAACATCTTGACTTTTCTTTCAGCCTCTCCTCCTCATCATACACCCTGTTCTGTTAACACACTGCCATTGCCACTTCATTTATAATGAGGACACTCATCCACACTCCTCCCTTTTTCCATCTCTCTGTCTCTGGTTTCACTGCTCATCCTTCGAAATGCCTGGACCGAGTGAAAGACAAGAGCCCCATCCCATGAATTATGCATCGCTGCTATAACTGGTTCGTGTTTTTGTACACATCTGTCAGTTTGCGATCTGGAGTAACCGAAGTGAGTGTTTGTTCACTGTTAGGACACTGTGTTTGCAAGTAAGGCCCAAAATCTGCTTGAAAAAATATCCAGAGACACCAAACCTGTCCTACTTGTGTTTCCCCTCTGAATTCTTTTGAGGAAAAAGATTCATTTTATGATAAATGCAGTGCATTGTCACTGATGGCAGATAGCAACAGCAGGGTAAAGAATTTGAAAAACAGACATCAAGACGTCTTTTAAATGTTTCCTCTTGAACTCTGATGGAGATATAGATTCGTTTTCATGACTGTCTATCTTCTTTGTGATCACCTTGCAGTTATGGAGGAGTCCGAGATGAGGAAGTCAGTAAGATGGAAAGAGACGAGCAGAGTTCCTCAGACCGCAGAGGACATCATTACGTCTTACCTAACAGCCTCCGATGAGAATCAGAACAAACTGCAGGAGGCAGAGATCATGGACTTGCAAGCGGTTAAACTCGACTCAGAGAACGGGAACAGAGAGGAGAGCTTTCCAACAAACATCAAGAGCCATAACTGCTCTTTAGATCATGGTAAGCAGTTTATATTGCGATATTTTGGTTAGCCATATTATTTTTTATGAATAAAATAATACTTAAGCTGAATTTCCTCCTAATGAAAGTAATGAATTGTGTTTATTGGAACACAAAAGGTGTGTGTGTGTATATATATATATATATATATATAAAATATATATATACATATATATATATATAGACCTTTACAGTCGGCGTTTAAGGGGAACCAATTTACCCTGTGCACGCATCTGAAGAATGAGTAAATATTGTCAGAATTGTCAGTTTTGCAGGATATTCCTTTATGGTTACATTTAAAAGTACTAGCTAGTCACATGAGGTACAGTAGTTTCATAGAATGATTGATCTTAAACTTGTTCAAATGTGCTCAAAAAGCACTGGATTGACTGATTTACTAAATTCAGAAGTGTTCCTAAGTTTTCATCCTGGTGTGTTCTCTGTACAGGTCGTCTCTCTGGGATTGTGCCACCTGGGCCTAGTCCTTCTCTTCTGGCTTCACTGCAGTCCCTTGTTGAACACAATGATCACATGCTCCTCCCTCATTCCTTACACCAGGTGTGTGCACTGAGAGTTTGAAAAGGTTACTCTCAAATAAAGCCATAGCCAAAACAAAAACTGGCATGAAAAGACGCGATTGTCTTTTAATAAAAGTGAGCAAATGCGTTTTTTCACTCTGCATCCGTCATCAGAAACACCCAGAACTGTTCATAAAATAGAAGGATGACGCAGTTTATACTGTTATCTGATAAATGTTCATGTGTATTCTGTGGACTAGTAAATTACACAAATTTCTACAGGGTTTACTTTTGTTTGGGATATTTTAAGGAAATAAAAGCTCTTTCTGCGGGAGTGGAACTAAAAAGGTCATTTGCAATTTTTAAAGGAAACTTATGCAATTTTGAGTTTATATTTTCCAATTTGGCCTTTTTTTCTGGTAAAATTGTGAGATATAAAAGTCAGAATATGAATAAATCATCATAAACAGATGTTGCAATTTTATAAAAAGTCAGAATTGTTACATAATCTCAGTTGCAAGAAAAAGAAATGTCAGTTAAAAGTTGCAAATACCTTATTTTTTTCATAGCAGTAAAGAAAAGATTTTCAGGATGTAAACTCAGAATTCAGAAAAAAAAAATACTGTGAGATGTAAACTGAGAATAACGAGATGTGAAGTCATCTTGAGCTTACGATAAAAAATGCGAGATAAACAGTAATGATTTTTTAATTTTTTTATCCTGTGTCAGAAACAAGCTACAGTAACTTTCTGTTTAAACTGCCTCACAAAATTCAGCCAAAACATGTACTAAAATGAACTATTTTTCAGCATCCAAATAAGCTTCAACATTTATAAACTAAACACCATGCACATTTATAATCAGATCTGTCAACAAGACAAACTACCGAAATGTTCTCACTGGAGTTGTTTTTTCAGTCTCCCTGTAGAGTTATAATAGGGGGAGCAAATTGCTCCTCAATGAGATTATTTTAGTTTGATAACATCAAGAGTACAGTAGAAAACAATTAATTTTCCTGTCTTACACTAAATATAGACGATTCATGTAAGAGAATTCATTAGATGCGAAAGATAGAGCAGTTCTTTCTTGCACGTGACTCCTCGTTCACACTCAGTCTCACCCGTTCACATGTTCAGCAGTTCCATCCTTTTAAAGATGCTCTTCACTGCAACTAATGAAATCAAGACTCTGGATCCAGGTCTAACAGGAAATAGACTTTGATCGACCAGCTGAGAGTGTTTGGAAGATAAATGTGGTAAGGAGATGTAATATTTTACTTGCTGTTATTTTCCTTCCATTACAGATAGCGGAGGGCTACTTCCTTGAAAAGGACTGTATCCTTTTTTGAATGTAAATCGTCCTCCTGTTTCGTCTCTGACTTTCCTTTACTGTCAATAATGATCCCTGTTGATGCTGCTGCTGTCATAGCGACCAGTGCAAGCGTAATCAAGAGTCTCATTAGGGTGTGTCTGAACATGTTGACTTGCAAAAGGAAGGATGTTGATAGATTTTTAAGTAATTTGAAACAGTGAAAAAAATATTTATTTTATAATTGTCATCACATGGTCTTCCTTTTTTTCTTTTTTTTTTAAGTCTCTTATGTTCACCAAGGTTGCATTATTGTGTCACATAATCCTTCAGAAATCATTCTGATTTGGTTCTCAATAAACATTTCTTGTTTCAAATTGTGCTACTTAATATTTTTGTGGAAAACATGATACAATTTTTTTTGTTTTGTTTTTAATTATTTGATGGATAGAAAGTTCAAAAGAGCAGCATTTATTTGAAATGGAAATATTTAGCAACTGGTCAATTTAATGTATATATATATATATATATATATATATATATATATATATATATATATATATATATATATATATATATATATGGGGGGGAGGGGGTTGATGTATATACACACACTTTTAAGTGATGGTTTCTTTAAGCATAGAGCATTTCAGATCAGTGGGCAGTGGAGTTTCTTCATCTGGAGAAGCTGTATCATGAAAGACTGCTGTCTAATCTGGCCTCCATACAAGAGAAATGGGGTAAGGAAGCCATATGATTATGGATAATATATATATATATATATATATATATATATATAACCAGAGGAGGTTACACTATTTACATGTGAGGGATTTTCCTGAAGCATTGTTTTATCTTGTAAGGATGAGACTCCTTTTGTACTGTAAATAGGACAATTGCTAGTTTCATCCTTCATTAGTTAACAGAAGTAGAATGGTTTGAGCTCAGGAAACTGCTCATTTCACAACTGCACTTCATTGCCCAGACCACATGTGACTCTGTTACTTAACCAGCATCACTGACTCTCCCTTCTTATCTGATTAACTGGCAAACCTGAAGAATGTCACATATCTGTAGCTTTTTTTAGTACAAGGATTAGGAACTAAGAGACTAGCATGTATGTTTTTAGATTGCTTTCACATATTCTACTAGAAGGTAAATGCATGGGAGAATATGAGACACAGTCAAAATGATTCAAAGACTAGCATCCTTACAGGTATGTTTGGTTTCAGAGTCCCAGAGGAAAATCAGCATCTTAACTGAAAATAACTCTCCTTTAAACTCTAATGGAACTGACAGAGAGAGAGAGAGAGAGCATATGGAACTGTTGAGTCATATCTGCAAAACACACCAGAGGTGAGACAGTGTGCAAGCAAGTAGTATATAATAATAATAGCATACATTCATTCATATATACATACTAACATAAATTAAATATTTAGATGGGCATATTATATTACACAGAAAATTGAATTTGACCAAATCTACTTCTCCTTTTTCAGACCTAACCTCTCTTTGGAAAAGGTAAAATATTATACTTGTTTTGTCAGCCACCTATGCGGTTGAAGTTTTTGTGAGTCTGATTAAAGCAGTCTGTTACTGCAGAACATGGACGACATAAAACTACACAACAGCCCAGCTCTTGTTTCAAAACACAGAAGATCAAAACAAGAACACGCTTCAGTGAACTCATCCCAGAGAGAGAACCGGGCGGAGGACTGCTCATGGCCAGAAGCTGAACAGGAGCCAGAAGAGGACTGTGAAGTGAATGAGGAGGAGGAGGAGGAGGACGAGGAAGGTCTTGAGGAGGATGAGTTCTGGAATGAGGAGCTGCAGGATGACACAGTCGTCGACGGCCAGGTTCCTGTGGATGAGCCGGCCAGCCTTATTCAGGTAGAAGAGGTAAGACGCTGTAGGAGCGATGTTAATCTCTTACATATTACCATCTGCCCTTAGAAAAACTAAGCATGCTGAGACACCATCCGTCTGATGCAGTCTTTCCAAACCATCCGCTTACTGAACGATTTGTATTCCTCAGGGCCTAAGTATGCGATGTATTAATCTGGGTTCTCAAATTGAATTTTTATGACTTTGTAAAAGGTCAAGTGGGACTTTCTTCCAATTCTCAGGCCACATTTCTTAGCCACAGGGTTTCTCGGCTTTGTGAAAGCAAAATAGCGTGATGTCATCCGCAGCTTTATGGCAGCCATCTGCAGGAATTTTATAAAGAAGCGTTCAGGGAGTGTATGGTTTCCCAAAGCTATTGGGTGTGGTCGTCTTAAATAACAGTCCAGCTGCATAAACCTTTTCCAGAGCTGCGTCCGACACACACTGCGAGTGTGTGAAGAGTTCTGGACTTTTTTTTTTTTTATCAACACACACGACATGTGCATTACATTATTTTTTTGTTTGTTGTACATTATTATTTTATAGTGATTTGAAGACTTGGCAATTTTCTTTTGGCCTCTGATTTGACTTGGAAAAGCAACAACAACAACAAAAATAATAGCCACATTAAAAAACAAACATGTAAAAATGCAGGGTTTTCATTATTAGGTCAACTGTCCTTTGTGAAAAAAGTGTGCTGAAATGAATTGAATTTGCACTTATAGTGTGCTTTAAACCTAAAAAAGTATATTTAAAAAAATATAAGAAATAAAAAGTCCACATAAAAAGCGCGTACACGTTCATGACTTTCTTACACTGAAGTACTCTTTTAAAAAGTGCACTTTGTAATGATGTTAAATTATTATTATTATTATTAGATCACTGTTTTGTTAATCTTTTGTCATGCTTTACATAAGTACACTTGTTTTGATTTTAGAAAATATATGAAATTACATAAAGAAAGCAGTTAAAATCAAATATCATGTCTATGAAAAAGTGTACTTTTTTCCCCCAAGGCATCCTTACTGTACGGCTGCTTCATTATGATATTGCACATACTGACCCCTTGTGGTTACTGGTTGTTATTACATTTTTTGCTATGAATGTATTCTTAAAAATAATTCTGCATCATATTGTACAGTCTATTTTCTTAAAGCATTTTCATACTTTACTTCTGTAGAGGATTCCCTCAGATGGCTTAGTGTCTATTTTAAAGAAGAGAGAAACAAAGAAAGCTGCACTGCTAAAAGACTCAACTAAACGCAGGGTCCGCTTTAGAGAGCAGGGCAATGCTTTCGATCAAGGTACGATTGTAAGCATATATTCAGACAGTGCCTTTATGTATTCAGATTTCTGTTTTGCATTAATGTGAGACTGATCAAAGCTCATCTTTCTCATGCATACAGATGAGTCGCCCAGAAACTCTTGCCTGATCCTTCTCGTCCTGTGTCTGGTTACTGTGGTGATCAGCACGGGTGGGACTGCGCTTTATTGTCTCGTTGGAGAGGCGTACTCAAACGTGTGCGCTGACTTCTCGCAAAACGTGGACTTTTACTTTGGACCTGTACGACGAGGAGTGGAAGCTCTCGCACAGTGGCTCTCTACTGATGCATCATAGCAGCTGTTTCATGCAGTGGAACTTGCATTAACAACAGTATTCCTCTTGAGATAATATGCACTAACGCACATTACCAGACTGGCCTTAATAAATGTTGCTTTAGTGATTCACACAGTGCTTCCTATTAATGAAAAAATACATTTGTATAATGTATTTAATATTGGTTCAAAAACAGGTCATTACAGATAATCCTTATATACCACTTATTACAGATAATCTTAATATACTGTACCACTGCCATTCTTTGAATCAGTAACTATACAAGCATTGAAATGACTGCCTATAGAGCCAGTGATATTGTTTTTTTTTTTACATTTTAGTACTCCAAGACACTATATTCCAAATACGCTATCTTTCATTGGTGCTATAATCATTGAAATGCATACAGTATCAACAAAAATAAGCATAAATTGGTGTATGTTGAAGGAATAGTTCAAAAATGAGAACTGGCTCATAATTTACTTATCTTAAGGCCATCCGAGATGTAGATGAGTTTGTTTCTTCATCAGAACAGATTTGGAGAAATGTAGCATTGCATCACTTGCTCACTAATGTATCATCAAGTGAATGGGTGCCATCAGAATGTCCAAACAGCTGATAAAAACATCACAATAATCCACAAGAAATTTGGACGACTCCAATGCATCTTGATGTGTAAAAAGCTACATTTATAAGAAACAAACAAATATTAACCAAGAAAGCAATATTATTGATAAACAACTTAAATTTTAACCGGAAGCAACTGTTTGAAGTTAAAAACATCTTGATGATGAATTATATAGATAAACTCATCTACTTTTTGAATGGCCTGAGAGTGAGTACATATTTATTTCTGGGTGCATTATTGCTTTAACTGTGGGATATTAACTTAATATATAATAATAATATAATTTTAACTAACTAACCAAAATGGCTTTATTATTAACAGAGAACATAAACTGGCTGAATAATAATGATGATTGATTGTTCTGACTTGATGTCAGTAAATCGTTGCTCCAACACTTAGTCAGCAGTTACAAAATATAAAATTTTATAATTGTACAGTATAAAAGAAGGCAGTTCATCAGTTTTAATTACAATTATTATTTGTGTTCAGCAGTCAAAGTGAGTGAGTTTTTGTGGAATATTTGTGGAATATTCAGAACCAGAAACATGTTTCATTGTACAGTATGTACTTTTTTCTTTCCCAAGTAGTATACATAATCTCTTTATGACTAGAAATGCGTTTTTTATATTTAGAAAGTGGTTTATGCTGTATCTCTGTCCTTAATAATATTGGACTAGTCCTCTGAATGATGCAGCAGTAAATGGAATTGGCACACATAATAAAACCTATGGTGAAGTAGGAGCATTTCTCTTTGGAAACCCACAGACTTACTCATAGCTAATTTCATTTCAGAATCCAATAACAACTTCTCTGACAGTAAAAGCTTTAAGATGCACAGAGCAAAAAAATATTATAGTGACACAAGCCTTTATCAAGAGTCAATTTCATTATCACGATTGCCTTGCCAACTGAACAATATTATTGAATTTGAACATGAAGTTGTAATGTAAAGTATGTATGGAAATAATTTAAATTGCTTAATTACATCATTTTTAATATGTGAATCGTCACATACAGTGGGGCCCAAAGGTCTGAAACATTAACAATAAATTCATTCATTAATAATTTGTAATAAAAAATTATTCATAAATATAAAATTGTGTTAAACTGTAAAATGTGTCAAAACAGTGTTAATTCAGTCACTAACAAGCTGTGATCTTACAATTTATCAACTCACATTTAAATGTAATTTATTGCTAGGTATATACATATGTTTGCTCTCATATTATATGTTAATGTTCAGAAAAACACCCTCTGTGTTACTGTTGTAGTAATATCTCCTTTCCAGCACGAGATGTCTCTCTTCTTCAATGTGTGACAGTTTCTGGAATCTTCACCCACAAACAGTTGGATTATTTATGGTTGAGCTACATTTATCAGAAACACAATCTGATGCACTAAACGTGTGTATTTTGCACGCACACTGTACACTGACAGCAGTGGAGCCGCAGCAGTCGCTCTTACCTCGTCTGTGTTTGCCTCGCACGCGGATCAACACACAACAATGGCGACGCTCACAACGTCAAGCAAAAGACCGTACCATATCATAGTGTTCGGAGCGAGCGGTTTTACCGGCCAGTTTGTTGTGGAGGAGGTTTCACGGATGTGTAACGAGGGCCCAGGAGGGACGTTACAATGGGCTGTAGCCGGACGAAACCGCGACCGACTGGAGAAAACACTCGTTCAGGCAGCTGACGCTCTGCGTACGTGTTTGACTGTATATACCTTTGGACTTGGAAGTTTTTTGTTATTGTACTTTACATTAAAGTGTCCATGCCACATATAATATAAATGTACTGAATTATTGAACATATAGAACAGAAATAGTGTCAAGTGCGATATATATATATATATATATATATATATATATATATATATATATATATATATATATATATATATATATTGCAAAAAATTACAAACTTTTTATATCTTTAAAAATGTTTATATTATTAAAATAAAATTAATTATTGTTATTTTTCTATGATATTATTATTATTATTAAGACTATGTTTTTATTCTCTAGGACCATCGTGTTAGTGCCCCTGTTTTTTCTTTGGGACAAAGCAACAAAGAATTACAATGCACATATGTTATTTATGAGAGGTCATAGTTTGTATTGGGTATAGAATGAATTGCCATACAGTTAAGGCTAGACATGCAGTCAGCTCATAGTATTATATGAGCTTCAGCAGATTTTGTCTGTTGAGATTATGGGATGGGATTACAGGGTTTGAGAATATTGTTGATTAAAGCCATAAGGTTTGGACAATCCCATCATCATCTGGAATAGGCTGTACTGATAATCGAGGATTTTAAAGCTATGCAATAGTTTAAAGAGTAAAGTGATACAGTGATCTATCTATCTATCTATCTATCTATCTATCTATCTATCTATCTATCTATCTATCTATCTATCTATCTATCTATCTATGCATTACATAAAATTGTATAATTTATTTGCAGCATTTTGAGCTGTTAGAGAACAAAGATCCATTTGTCATTTTTCTGCAGGTAAACCAGAGCTGAAGTGTGTGGAGGTTATTGTAGCAGATGTAGCCGAGCCAGAGTCGTTGGCCATCATGTGCAAACAAGGAATCATTGTGCTCAACTGCGTGGGACCAGTAAGTCCACAAAGACTATTGTAAAAAAGCACAGGAAGGGGTCAATTTACACATCTATGCAGTCACACCTGTCCCAGTGCACCCATAGGCCAACGATAGCTCTATGAAAGAAAAAAAAGATAAATGGATTATGGAGTTGTGTTATTCTGAGAGAACTGTTGACTGTGAAATGGCGTGGTGCTGAGGTGTCTTCTCTCAACAGTACAGATTCTACGGAGAGCCGGTGGTGAAGGCCTGCATTGAGAATGGGGCACACTGCATTGATATCTGTGGAGAACCGCAGGTAGCTAATGTTTCCATCTAACAATTTTTTTAATAATCTACTTTTGAAAAACATACCATTGAAAAGTTTGGAGTCTGTAAGGTTGAAAGTATATAATTTAGACAAACTGTTTTCTATTTTAATGTTAATAGAAAATGTTTACATTGTATTTATTCATGTGATGGCAAAGCATAATTTTCAGCAGTTGTTACTCCAGTCTTTCACATGATCTTTCAAAAATCATTCTAATATGCTGATTTGGTGCTTGAGAAATATTTCTTATTATTTTCAATGATGTGCTACTTAATATTTTTTGGAAACCTTGGTGCATCTTTTCAGGATCCTTTAATGAATAGAAGGTTCAAAAGAAAAGCATTTATTCGAAATGAAAATCTTTTATGTTAATTGAACGCATCCTTGCTGAATATAATGACTATAAAACCTGACACCTGAAAAATATTTTGGATCCTTGATTTGTTTTTTTTAGTTTTTAGAGGGGATACAGCTGAAGTACCACAGTAACGCTCAGGAGAAGGGTGTGTATATCATTGGAAGCTGTGGGTTTGATTCAATTCCAGCAGATATGGGCATCCTTTATACACAGGATCAATTCAGAGGTGGGTTGCATGTCTGTGATTTATTTTTTAATACATTTTTTGTTAATGTATTATTATTATTAAAATTATTGATTTATATATATATATAGAGAGAGAGAGAGAGAGCAGGGAAACTTCAGTGTATTAGAGAAAAAATCTGATCCTGACTTAACAGGTTTAGAGGTGTGTTGTGCATCAGTGTCCTAATGGTAAAACATGCATACAGTACATTACTGTGATATTTACCCTGTGTGTGCCCTTTGACCTTTGCATCAATGGCTCTTGTGCAGTCAGATCTTTAATCTCATCCCAATTAGTTGGGCATATTACTGAAAAAGGCAAAGGCGCTCAGTGCTTACAGGATGCGAGTGTCTGTCGTTGGCCTTTGAAGCGCTGCTGTGGGCAAACGTGCCTGCAGAGCAGCAGATGCCTGACCACTCCTCTGCCTGGCTTTCACAGGAACGCTCACTGCTGTGGAGAGCTTCTTAGCCATCAACACAGGACCTGAGGTGAGCAACAACTCCTCATGTTTGCAGATCTGTTTTAAGGGTCCACAGGAATTTGATTGACTTGTTGAGTATGAGCTCTTAAAGGTTGGTTTGATCTAAGTTTAAGTTATCATATTTCCTGCTGTTTTAATCGAGTATGAAGAGAGCTTTAGCAGACTGTTTGTGTCCACAATAAAGTAGTTGATGTCTTGGCTTTTGTTCAGCTGTCTTGTCTTCTTCATCAGGGAGGATGTGGCCATGATGCAACGTGGCAGTCTGCCATCTTTGGCTTTGCAGACAGTGCCACTCTCAGAAGAATAAGGAGGAAGTTTGGGCATAAACCTCTGCCAGCTGTTGGCGCTAGAATTAAAAAGAGGTGATTTAAAGTATTTATAAAATCATTCTCAGCATTACATCCCATTAATACTATCTTAATCATGAGTTGTCTGCTTTATATAGCAGCTGACTCCCAGAGGAGTGAAGGAGAATAGTTCTCAGGATGGAAATCTTTACTCGTGTTCATTTGCTTGCTATTTTGGTGTACCCAGGGGAGCTCTGTTCTTCAGTAAGGAGATTGAGCAGTATGCCATTCCCTTCATGGGCTCAGATCCATCTGTGGTGCGACGGACTCAGCGCTATATGCACGAGGAACATAAACACAGCCCTGTGAGTCTATAGACTGGCAAAACAAATCACACAATCACACACACTTCTGGCACAACAATAATCATTTTTAAATAAATTATTACTCACAGTAATATATGTTTTATATTTATTTTATTTTATACATGTATGTGTGTGTGTGTGTATGTATATATGTATATATATATATATATATATATATATATATATATATACACATTCATATTTATTTTATATATTACATTTTATTTAGTTTTTTACAGTTTATGTATATTTATTTATATATAACAATTTTTTTATTAATAAATGAAAACATTTTGGTTTACATTTTTACTTTTGGTTTATTGTGAAAATCTCAAATTGTATATATCAGTTATCTAAATATTGTAAATTTCTCATGGCTGAACATTTAAATATTTATAAATATGAATAAAAACTTAAAACATAATTATATATAATATCTATTTTGGTATATTTAATTTTTTTCTTTTCTCTTTATTAATGTTATCCTTTTCCCTAATTTGCCATTTATAGCAATGCGACTAATACAAGTCAAAATTTATGTTATGTGGACCATGCCAGTCAGTTTTTATTAGCAGAATAATTTTATCCCAGCGCTGCAGAAACCCAGTATTCATTTTTCTTAAACTGCTCTTTCAAAGAAGATCTAATGGGTTCTTGACTACCCTGTTCTGTTTCCTCTTAAAAAGGCAGTCTTTGACAGCTTCTTCCCTTGCTTTCCAAACACCATTATGCCTCTTAGCAGTTTTAATTACATTTCTTTTCGCTCTGTCTTGTGCGAGCATGATTACTGTGATAGTGCACTGAAAGCCCACATGGAAAGAGCAGGGGATGATTCACAGTCTTTGTGATTAATCGTACTGCTCTTTCATCTCCATAGCAATGACCACAGTGTACTGGATGATGTCAATATGGTCATTTTTGATTGATGTTTTACTGTGGACCAAAAAGTATGTGTTATTAATTTAACACAAGTGTCACAAATGTGTGCATTTCAATGTCTTACTCACTTTGTTGTTGTTGCCAGCAGTTTTGAATTGGTTCCTCTTTGCTCTTGTCCTCAGGTTCAGTATATGGCATATGTAGGTATTGGTGGTCTCTTCTCCGTGCTGAAGACCCTCTTTGCAGGTGTCGTCTTCTGGTTCATGGTCAAATTTAGTCTTGGCAGGGGATTGCTTACTGAGGTCCAGTACCATTTTAAAAGTCATTGCATTACTGTTGAAAATTTAATGGACAAAACTCTCATTCATACCGCAGAACATCAAGAAGCTTACATAAACTCATGAATTTCAACTCAAATGTGTGTGTGTGTGTGTTTCAATTAGTTTCCAGAATTTTTCTCATTTGGTTTGTTCTCCAAGACGGGACCAACAAGAAAGCAGGTACAAAAGATGCACTGAAATGTCTAAAACACAATATGAAATGCTAACATCTGTCATACACAGCCCTCGGTTATGTTGCCGAAGTTAAAGTTAAGTTAATTCTTGTCTTATTCCAGATGGATGGAACCTCTTTCAGCTTGAGGTTCATGGGGGAGGGCTACACGTCTGGTCATGACCCCTCTCAGGGCAAACCAAATGCCAAAATCAGCACTGAAGTAACAGGACCAGGTATTGTCCTGCTCTCTATTTGATCCGACTCAAAATATTCACCCCAAATACTTAGATATGGTCACTACTGCTATATTTTGCAGAGCCAGGATACATCGCAACACCGATTACCATGGTGCAGGCAGCTATTACACTGCTTAATGAAGATCACTGTCTCCCGAATAAGTGAGTAAAATGACCGCAACATAATATATAGATGATTCTTAATACTGGTCCTGTGGAATTAAAAAAACAGATATGGGCAATTCTTAAAAAATAAAAAATAAATAATATTCTCTGTTAGTTAAACAAAGTAAATAAACTACAATTCCAAATTGCATATACACTATTGTTCAAGTTTGTGGTCGTCAGTAAGATTTTTCTTAATGATTTTATTCAACAAGGATGCATTAAATTGATTAAGTGACTGTAAAGACATTTATAGGGTTACCAAGGAATTCTATTTCAAGTAAATGCCGTTCTTTTGAGCTTTCATATATTTCCTACATTCATATAGACTGACATGTAAAGAAATGTGAACTGTCCACAATTATAAGGTATAGCTAAGAGTGGTCCAGACCAACATTATGAAAGTATGACTTACTGAAAGTATAATAAACTAAGAACGTTTCGGGACACACATGTTAGCGTTAAGGTACAGCTTAAGGTAAAAGGTTTTGGGAATCGCAGCCCTGATCTTCATTTTTTTTAAGACACTGCAAATGTTAGAGTGAAATTTAAAGATTGATGCCGTGAATACTCAGTGTTATTTGTGTAGCATGTATGACATGCTGTCTCATGCAACATCCTTTTATTGGTCCTCACAGGGGTGGTGTGTACACTCCAGGGTCAGCGTTTGCAAGAACCACCCTAATCGACCGTCTGAACAAACACGGAGTCCAATTCTCACTGAAGAACGGACAATAGACAGGAGTCCTCTTACTTTCTCAGATTCAATCAGCCTAGCTGATCTCTTTTATTATATAAATATAGTCGAATGTGTTGTATGTCTTTACTTTTTTGAGATTCATCAACCCTCAAGCATCCTCTGGGAAAAATTTGGGCAAAATCTTTTATTTTTATAGTTTCCTTTAATCTGAGCGGTACAAGACTTAACTGCTTCTACTAATTATGCCAGCTAAACTCACACACACAAAATAAAATTACTCGGTACAGCAAAGTTAAGTGGAAAAAAATAAAATAAATAATTATATCTATATCTATATATATATATATATATATATATATATATATATATATATATATATATATATATATATACACACACACACACACACACACACACACACACACACATATTTTTTCCTTAGTGGGCACCCCATAGGAAATTAATGGGAAATACTATAATTCAGAGAATTTTTTATTTACCTAATAAAAATCTATATATCCATCACGATGCACATCATAAATACACATAAATGAAGGGATGAGCCTATACAACATTCTCAATGTTACAAACACACACACACCTATATACAGTGCATTGAATGAGCCTATAACACAGCTTTGTTAGAAATAAATGACTCAATAGTCTTTCCCTTATCATGGTCAGATTTGTCTTTAAGCATATTTTAGCATTTTTGTATTGCCTCAATTTTCTGCAATTTTAACTTGTGATAAAATCTAAAACGTTAGCGGTTAAGTTCGTTAAAACTTTTGGACACTTAAGTCACATTAAATGACACTAGTATCCCTTTCCTGATACAGTTTGTCTGTTACAAATCTATATTTATTAAATTTTTGCAGAATAAAGAGAGATCTTAACATTTGTGAATTTGGCTTTTAATCTCTGTCCCTACATGCTTTTGACAGGACTCCGCCACTAGGGGTCTCCTTTTTCTATTTCCACATCTGCCGATTATTTATGTGGAGATGACAGGAAAGGTCATTTGGTTTGAGAGGGGTAGACGTTGTTTGGGAAGATTAGAAAAGGCAATGAATAGATCTTTTTAAGGGAAAGAAGAGAGGTGGCTGGGGGTCGCAGTGGATGAAGAACGGGGACTTAAAGATTCAGGCCAGGGTTGAAGCGGGTTGAGTTAGTATGACGCAGTCTCACAGGAAATAAAGAGATGCTGTGATGGCACTTGTTTTAATGTGTATTGTCACACTTGACTAAAGAGGAGGCAACAGTAGAGTGTGTTGTAATCACAGATTTTGCTTACATGCATTGAGGGTGAATTATAAAAGAAATGATATATGCAGTACCATGTTTTATATAGATATATATATATATATATATATATATATATATATATATATATATATATGCATGTGTTCTAATCAGGAAGTATTTTTTAAACTAAAAAGTCTTAAAGGGATAGTTCACCTTAAAACACTTTCATTTCCTCTCCCTCAAATTGTTATAACCCTGTACGAGTTTATTTCTTCTGGTGAACATAAAAGAAGATATTTTAAAGACTGATGGTAACCAAACAGTTGCTGGTAGCCATTGACTTCCATAGTATTTTTTTATATAATATATATTTATGTGCGTGTGTGTGTGTGTGTTCAACAGAAAAAAAGAAATTCGTACAGGTTTGGAACAACTTGAGGATGAGTAAACGATGACACAATTTTTATTTTAGGTGAACTGTGTCTTTAAATAAGCGCAGGTGGTTAGGCTTCATCAATTTACAAGAACTTCTAATACTTTGTCATGTTTGTGTCACTTCCCAAGGGAAAGATGTGTCATTTACTGAAGGAAGATGTCAGCACTGGCTATTGTTAGCCAAAAAGTCATTACAAACCTTGTGGAAAAGAGTATACCTTAAAGGGATAGTTCACACAAAAATGTGAGATTTTTGCACATTGTACATAAAACCCTTATCAGTCTTCTTCAGTACTCTGTCTTTCTCTTTCTGTCTCCTTCCTCCTCTCCTCCCTCATTCCAGTTCTCTAGAGGAACATTGTTTCTCTTGCCATGTTTTAAAGTGCCTGGTACTCAGAATCTACCACAAAGCATTATGTAAGACGCCCTCCCTTGTGCGTTCATTTTGCCCAAACATCACCCTCCATCTCAGTCCTCCCTCCTCCACCCCTCCTGAGAAGCACAGGCGGTAGTCTGGAGGATCGCATTAAACGGCCGCACGTGTAATCTCAGAGGGTTAGGGCTGTGTGTGATCTTTCTCGGCTTGCCACAGGAACGTGTCAAAGATCTGGACAGATCCGGTGAAGCCGTGCTAATGTGTTGCTGTGAGCGCTGGGGCGGAAGTGCAGGATTTGCTGTATGATTTGGACTCTGCTGACTACTTAATAGTGGGCTTGTTTTGCGGTTGCAGGACATCGGGCGGGGGAAGAGCGCTAGAGCACTATGCAGCATCACTTACAGCTACAGGAGGAGGAGAGAGAGGGGGAGGGGTGATGAAGGTGTGGAGAAAGTGAGACATGGAGGGTGGAGATGTGAAAGCAAAGGGGTTGAGGTGGTATATGAGGAGAGGATGTGAAATTCAGAGAGAGTGACTTCGAAGGCGTGACGTTTGGACTTAATGTGACAGCAAGAGAACGTGCTGGTTCAGTGGGACATAAACAGCGGGAGGACAGACTGAGCAGTTTAAACTACTTTGAAGGAAAAGTTTATGGGTACACTGTGAGGAAAATATTTTTCAAACTTAAATAAAACATTATTTTACGGAATGTTTTAAAAGTAAATAGTGTTTATAAACCTTAAAATGTAAAGTTAGATTTAATATGTGGCTTACCATCTCTTTGTAATTTTTTACAGGCAATTTATGAGTGAAAATTGTACAGTAATTATTATTGTAAATAAATCAAATGTCAGCAGATTTAGATATTTATTCTGATAAATTCTGTCAGTAAATATTAAGATTCTGTAAATGCACATTCAAAGGTTTGTGGCTGATAATATTTTTCAAATGTATTTTTTTTTTTTTTGTGGTAGTTTTACCATTTTATAATAACCATTTTCTGTACTTTAGTCTTGTAATGAAAACTGATTTTTCAACAGCATCCGCACTCCAGTCTTAAGTGTCACATTATCTTTCACAAATTTTAATATCCTGATTTGGTGATCAATAATTTGTATTTTAATAAATATAATATACATACATACACATGGATAGATAGATAGATAGATAGATAGATAGATAGATAGATAGATAGATAGATAGATAGATAGATAGATAGATAGATAGATAGACACAACAAATAGCCACTCTTTAAAGATATTTTGTGTCTCAGGTTAGTCTTTTGTCTGAGAGAGGTTGCATCTTCATCGTAAATCTCCAGAATCTTTAATTACCTCTGGGTCAGCAGAAAAGCACACTACAGCACCTCGTTCATCAGCCAGCCCCACACACAAGGCCAGAATGAGAGAAAATCACATTTGTTTTTCCTCAGGAGGGAATGCAGCTCAGCACTCCATTTTATCAACCTGAAGGGCTGGATTTCACTGAGGAAAACACACCATTCCCTGTCTCACACGTCTGTCGGTTCACATTCAAAATAAAGCGTGACACACACTGCACTTATCGCTGCCAACATAACTGGCATTATCACACACACACACACACACACACACACACACACCCTGTATATACTGTATATAGGATCATTCAACAGATGCAGGTTTGCTTAAAAACACACTAGCCTATAGAAAACCATTATTTAGACAAACAACATGTACAACATCTAATCTTCATATTCCATTACTGTAATCTCTTTTTTTCTTTTCTGTGAGATGACTTAACTTTAAAAATGGTGGGTAAACAGAGTCTGCCCAGCTTTTCCATGCCTGCAGTGTGGATATTTTTATGGCAATGAATATTTAATGTAGCTCAGTGTTGCCTGATATTGCAACACCTTTTCCAAGCGTTTAATACAGAAAGTGTGTGACAATACAAGAGACCTGAGCTTGCATGCTGTTAGCTCCAATGTTTAGATGTATAATGTTAAACCTTTTCAAAAATCTCATATATAGTGTACCCTTTTTTATCTTTTGTATGAGACGATTTCTAATTAGCTCTAAATTTCTGCCACATTCCTTCTTTCTTTTTTATGTGCACTTCATAAGCTTGCGATGTACCTCAGTGTTTATCAAGCATGTATTAGTGTTTTTAGAATACAGTGTGACAGCATCAGTGATTTATTAAGCTCTTTAAGGCTTCTGAAGAAGTTTTGGGGTAAACTTTAGACCTCTTGCTGGTTGCGCTAAGCATTAGCTTGTTTTGTTGTTCTTGGCTAATGGAACTAAATTAGGCTGATGTGTCTTGATTATTCAATCTCAGCAGCAAATTCTTCCTTATTAATAACCTTTTCTAACCAGAACAGGGACATTCAAGGTGGTGAGCTGAAACAGAGACTATAGAAAAAGGAATGGGAGAAACCATATTAACTACAGGTATGGAAATCTATTATGCAAGACTATTATAACAGCAGCCTTGGGGCTGTTACCAAGATAGTCGCTGAGCTGTCTTGAAAGAAAATTTCTCCCAAAAATGAACATTTACTTACCCTCCATTCAAGATGCAGATGGATTTGTTTCTTCATGGAACAGATTCAGACAAAATAGTGTTACATTACTTGCTCACTAATGTGTCGTCTGAAGTGAATGGGTGCCATCAGAATAGGAATCCAAACAGCTGATAAAAACATCAAAATAATCCACAAGTAATACATTTGACTCCAGTCCACCGAATATTTTCATGAGCTGTATGTTTGTAAGAAACTATCTATCATTAAGGCATATTAACTTATGCCTTATGCCTAACAAAATACCATTATCCATAAAAACACATCCTCCAGTGAAAAAGTCCATCTCTGTTGTCTTCTCACATTGTTTCTCCTTGCAAACAGTGCTTGATCTGTGCATATCTCTCTCCTGATTCAGATGAGATGGATAGAGGATTCATAATTTAGCTGGAAACAGTTTGAATCAGTTTGAAGTTAAAAAGGTCTTATTGATCAATTAGTTTCTTACAAACATGCAACTTTTCATTTCACAAGCCATTAATTGACGGACCGAAGGCATGTGGATTACTTGTGAATCATTGTGATGTTTTTATTTGCTGTTTTGAAGAAACTCATCTACATCTTGTATGGCCTGGTAGAGAGTGGATTTCTTTAAAGGGACCTTGTCTGAAATTACTCGTTTGTGATGTTTAATACCATTCAGTGTCGTTTTGACAAATCAGATATGCATAACCTTTATAAAATGACTAATATGTGAAATGGTACTTCAATAGCTCAACTGGTAAAGCATGAGACTAACAACACCAAGGAACCAGAGTTTGATTCCCAGAGAACACATGCTGACTTCTAACTGTAAGATTCAGGCTCGGCTCATTCAGCACTGCTGTTCTTGTCCCACAATGCAGCTCTGTCAAGCGACAGTGAGATTTAGCTTGAGACAATAATGAAAACCCACAGCGATTAGGGGTTTATTACTTTTAATCAATTCAGCTAGCTACAAAATGTCAACCACTTCACAGACTGACAGGATACAGAGGGAGTTTTAATATTACATGCGTTGAGGACATCAATCTCACAGTTTAACCTATGTGTCATTCAGGTAAGGTATTTATTCGACTTCTTATAATAATTATTCAACATCTTAGTGATTTGGTGTGCATAGCTCTAAGGACAGTAGCAACAAAAAAACTTTTTTTTTTCTTTTTGTTATGGATTATTATAATTTTTTACCAATAACAAACCACACGGGGAAAGTAAACTAACAGGATACAGTCTTCTTATAAAAGTAAGGTCTCTCAGAAATATGCGCCTTTGCTTTACATTGCAAATGATTTATTTCTTTTTTTCAGAGCGTCCAAAACCTATGATACAGTGAACAACCAGTCCCCAGCTTTCAGAACATCATTTTCTACACCAAACTGCAAATTCATTTTAGAAAACAAGTCATTTTTGCAGGACCACCCCACCAGCCTTGTTTCATTCCCATCACTTTTGCATTATTTTACAACAAAGGTCACAGTCTGTAAATATATATCGACTGAAATGGTGGCACTATTGCAAACTTGCAGTAATATGGAACGTTCCACTGTGTCCTAATACTGAGCATGCTTTTGTCAATTTTGCTACTGCCATGATTTTTTTTTCCCCCGTTTTTTTTTTGTCATCTTTTTAAAACAAGTTTTATTTATAAGACGCTAAGATCTACCATTTGTCATGCATAACGCACAATTCACAACACTTGGAATGCAATGTTTTTACTACTACAGCTACAGAATCTAGTTGCACATTGTCTAAACAGTAACTGATTATGGTCGTGATGAGAGATATGAACCAAGGACATTGATTGTGAGTGCTTGATGTATTAATATCATTTGCAAAATCTTTTTTCCCATTCTTCATTGTCATGACAACATCAAAATAAGGAGCATGACAGTAGCTGAGTGGTGTGACACAGTTTAACCAAGACGATACTGAGATATATTGAAAAGGAAAGACAGCTTGTATAGCATTCCTATATAATTCCTCCAGCAAAAATTTGTTTTATATATATATATATACACATAGGCTATATGTATACACATAAAAGTGGATATATGTATACATACATGCATATATGTATACAGGCAATAAGGAGAATAAAAACTTCACAAGTGAGCAAGAGCCATCGAGTCAGCACTATATACAACCTTTGGAAAGAATGATACAGAGTATAAGAAATCATTTTACGAGGACAATCATTGAAAAAGCTGACAGACGATACATAGAACGACATTTACAATGAGGGCCGGGTGATATGTGCATGTGTGCAAACCTAGAAGGTAAATACCATGATAAGCGCATTGCCTTTTGACAAACTGCACGGCTGGTAAAAGCAGGCAGACCAGAGGCTTAGCCACTGCCGAGCATCTTTGTGGCCCTCTGGTTGGCTTCATCAATCCTGGTCTTGTTGGAATCAGCCTGAAATAGTTCAAACAGTGCTTTATTAGCGACACTGTTTTCATTACAATCAAGCCATTATATGGAGTTTCAATATATATATAGTTAAAAATGTATATCAGGGTTATTATAGTAAACTACAAAAATATTATATTAAACTACAAATAACAATTTGTTACTTATTGTCACTTTCATATTTTATTTCAGCTAGTTAACAAGGCAACATTTCTCATTTTCATTTAGTTTAACTTGATGTACTAAACAAAAAAAAACTAACAAGAACTACAATAGTATCTCGATAATATGAAAATAACATGCATGCATACAGTATGTAGTTTTATTTTTAAAGTCGACATGAAATAAAAACTGACTTTTAATTTATTAATGAACATTCTTATTATCGATGCATGTTTCAAAGAATTCAAATCTTTGTCTTTTTATTCCTTTAATCAAAATAATAGATTGTATAATTGATCAATTTAGTTATTACCATTTATTCATGTTTTGGAAGTGACTTCATTTTTGAAGTGACAATAAAATCAAATCAGCCCCCTGTTTAATTCATTAATGAACATTTGTATTATTGGTTCATGTTGTCTTCTTAATTAAAGTAATATATGTTTATATAAAAATGAATATTTGTATGATTTATAATATTTAGTAATATTAATAAATATCTATTCATTCCCAATGACTTATGTTATGAATTCAAATGGGTTGCAAACAGATATTCATTTCAACTCTTAATTTGTTTAAGTGAGTTGTAAAACCGCACTTTTCTTTCTTTCTTTCTTTTTTTTCTTTTTTTTTTTACAGGATTTAGGATTGTGTGATTGATCATTGGGAAATCCACCAGGGGAATCTGGCTTGAGATTCAGTCCATACCTTCTCCATGATCCTGTCGATCTGGCGGTTCTGGGTGTCAATCTCGTTGCCCATATCGAGGGCCATGTGGCGCAGGTTACCAATGATGCCTCCCACCTGCTCTAAGTTCTCATCCATCTCATTTTCCCTGGCGTCATCTGTTACCCTGCATGCCACAAGCACAGCACAACGTCAATTTCAATCCACAAACGCCAATAATTTCTCAAATCTGACTACTTACACATAGCCTATCTATACATTTGACCTCTTAAGCTTTTTATTTGAACGTACGTTTATTTAATCTTTTGGCTACACGATCAAACCTCTCTCTTATCCAGCTAACCCTCTGGACAGAGCGTCCTGGAATCCGGGGCCTCTCACCTGCGGATGAAGCCTCCGCTGATAGCCATCTGTTCGCGCTCATCCACCACACGGGCGGGCTGGCTTGCAACCACTCCGTCCTGGTTATTTCCCCAGGCCTTGCTGCCACCGCTCTTCATTCTGCACAGAGTCGGGGGAAGCGTGAGTGCTAGGGTAACCGCACACTTCCATATCAGCAGCAGTGTGTTCACAGATCAACGACAAACATGGATTACCAGGCAAGCATAACAGGGATGGGCTCATTCTCAAGGGGCTTTTATAAATTAACATACATTTTGTAATATAACATACATGTACAACATACATGTGCTGAGACACATAGCTTTCTAAAAATGGGGCATGTAAATACAGCCATTTCCAAACAAAGAAAAATGGGACTCCGAGGTCACCTCTGGCCGCCCCATGGAACATGAGCTGTCACCCCTCTCAAATGATGACAAATAACAAAGAGCACAGGCCTTGGCAACAGACAACACAGAGTAACAGGACTGCCACATCAGTGGAGACAAGTGTAAATAACTTCAACAGAAAAGAAACTAGAGGAAGAGAACCACATCCTATCTTGCCCTTTCATTGGCCACCTCTCACCTTGTTTATGACTCTCAAATATGAATATTATCATGTAGGAAAGACAATGACAGACCTGTAATGCTCTGAGATTATTAACCCAGAACCACAAATGAATTAAACTATCAATTATTTGGTAATTATAGCCTCTTTTACACTGTAATTATCCAAAACATATGCAATCTTATCAAACATGGAAACAACCTATTATAGATTATTACTATTTATTGTTGTAGACATATCAGTGGGGTACTGTGATCATTTAGAGGCCAGGAGTGAGGTACAGAATAACACTAATGAAATGTAAGATTGAAAGCAACATTGTAATTGCCACTGCAAACAATTTTATTTAATAGTCTGTCAATATGCCAGCCTTGAATTCATTCTAATTGTGTCAGGAAAATCTTAAACCTAATTTATAAATGATAAAGACTGAATATTTAGCATGAGCAAGGCAGTTATTCATCAGCTGTTGTTCTGGCTGTGGGTTGCTGATATAGATTTTAGTTCTAATATTTCTTGATTTATCTAAAGAGAGATGGCCAAGCTTCCCACTGCAGTATTATTTATAGATGCGGACTAAAGCTACAATTCCCCCGGCTGCCTTGCCTCCATTCTCTCTCTAAACAGCATGTTGAGCTTTATCTAATGTGAAGGAGCAGTTAATACTCAAACTGGCAAACAATTCCTAAAATATTGAAAATTAGAACCTAGAATAGTTAAATTACTTTCCCTTTTCTTTCAGATAGTCAATAATCTACTGAAAATTACATTGATTTTAAAATAATAACTTTATATAAAAAAGTGACTGTAATTTTGTTAAAACTATTAACTAAGTTTAATGTGAAAACCTGACTGACCCAAAATTCAACCTCCCTAAGTGCATAGGTTCATTTGCGCCTCTGCATCAGTCTTGGATTTTATAACAGGCTGTAACACAAAAAACTGAATATCTGCACTCTATCTTTCTCTGTCTGACCTAGATCTCGTCTGCTCCCCTTGGGGAACCAGCAAAAGCATTGGCTCTCTCTACTGTACTGCGGCTATAGACTTGACTGTGTGTCCTGTTCTTTGCCAAACTATACCTGTCAACATGAATGAGACAGGCTTGAAAATGTTAGATCATCTGAAGGACTTTCAGTAGGAGTCGGTCATCAGTATTGTTACTGCGCATTATTCATCTTTAACAAATAACAGCAATTAGCAAAAGATGCATGAGCATGCATTTGGCATTCAGGGACATGCTATTGCAGTCATACAGGCAGCATTGATGGATGTGCTTTCAAAGTTGTAAAAAATGTAAAAAAGCTAGTATAGGCCTATGCATGTACATTTTCAAGCAGATACATTTAAATATATATATATATATATATATATATATATATATATATAATATATATATATATATATATATATATATAATCTTGTGTGTGTGAGTTGCTCTGTCATTTTGAGTCGTTTTGACCAAGAAACATTTTTTTGTTTTATGCGCTGAATTAAGCGTTTGATATAAATTGTTGACGATTTGTAATCATTCAAATGGTGGCTGTCATTACAAAAATTTCCTCTAGCTATTACAAAAAAATAAAAATGTTTTATTTAATTTAATTTTAATTATAAGATTTATACATCAAACACAAATTAAATAACAGTTTAGATCAAATATAGAGCACTTTAAAAATTGATTGCAGATTTTAGAGACAACACTTTTCGTTATTTTTTCTAGATATTAATCTAAAATCGTCTGAATTGTTTTTTTGTTTTATTTATGTTTCTTCACAGTTAAAACACAGACAGCATGACAGGTGGTGCATTTCAGTAAGCTTTACTATATCTTTTTATTGTATCCTGTTCATTTATGTTTTCATCTTATAATTAGTATAATTCGTCTTATAATTAATGTTAGAATAAGAAGCTAAGCGTTTGCGGCAGTTGCGATCTCACACATTAATTAGCACCAAAACACCATTTATTATGTTAATTCGTTATAAAATTGGCATAATTTAAAGTCTTAATTTTAAAATTATTAGTGCGTCAAGTATGAGTTATGTTCACTAATCTATTAAGTTATGGCTGGATAGTAACAATAATTTATCAAATAAAATACTTAAGTTGGTCAAAAATATATGATGTAGGCTATAACTGACTTTTCTTTAAGTTTTTTTAATGAACATGTATTGGACTACATTTAGTGACTTATCTCAACTTTGGCACATCCATGCAGTTTAAGTTGGTTTAACATTTATTAATACCTTGATTTTAAAAGAAGGGTGATGTTGGGTTGTGCAGCATGCCTTATATTCATATATTTCATAGATAAACTGTCTATCAAAAGCAATTTGGCTGCTGTACGTCTGTGAGCATGTGTGACCATGCCTTATGCTCACTTTCTGTGTTAAGGATCATGGGTAACGTTAGTGAACATGGCAAGCCACCCTGTGCATGCCTGACTATAGGGATACAGGCCCCTCAGTAAGATTTATTTTTAGACAGGCAGGCAGGAAGGCAGGCAGGCAAGCAGCACCTACTTGTTACATGGACAGGAACAAAGACCACAGAATTTTCCTAGATCGTTCAAATTCTTTTCTGCATCCTTCATGTCCTTATTGATTTGGTCCATTCCCTCCTCGATGCGTTCCAGTTGCTCTGATTAAACAACAAGTAATTTATCCCCCACAGAACGAGAGCAGGTGTCAGGAAAATAAAGGAGGGAGGAAAGAAAGAGGAAAGAGAGGACAAAGAAGAGAAGACAAAACTTCAGACAGTCACTGTGACAAAAGGAAACTTAAAAATAAGGGGGAAAAAAAACGGACGCCACCACATACGTAAGAACCTTCTGCCACATGGTCAGTACCTACTTGTTACACGGACATATGAAAAGGCCACAGCATTTCCCTAAATCTTTTAAATTTTTCTCGGCCTCCTTCATGTCTTGGTTGATATGGTTCATGCCATCTTCAACACGATCGAGTTGTTCTGGTCAGGACAAAGGGATGACAGCAGTGGAATGAATTCACTGGCTCTTGTTTTACAGGAAAATATGAAAAATGAGCACTGATGAACTGGATGCGATATTGCTCAATGCATCTAGAGGGGACGCATGCATTAGAGTGAACCTACATACTGTATGCAAAAAAAAAAAAAGAGTTCAAATGGCAAGACTTCCTCCTTTATTTATTTAGAGATGCATCAAAGTCAACATGAAATCAAATTGGAACCGATTCACGTAATGCTTGTTTCTGGTCTCACTGTGAACGATTCACCTGTCCATGAATTAAAAAAAAAAAAAAAAAAGTGTATTTTTAATAACTTTTAACTTCTGCTGACATCACTGAGGCCGCACAGGCTATTGAATAATGTTAACCAGTAATTTTGACGTTTTTAAATTGACATTTTTCAAATTCATTTCTGGTATGTAGTGCCAATAAATAAAATCAAGCCCCGTGCAACATTT
The DNA here is from genome assembly GCF_003368295.1 of Carassius auratus. Taxonomy (NCBI): domain Eukaryota; kingdom Metazoa; phylum Chordata; class Actinopteri; order Cypriniformes; family Cyprinidae; genus Carassius; species Carassius auratus. The sequence continues at coordinate 879,274 of NC_039262.1, read as the reverse complement.
TTTCTCATTAATATCCTTTGTCACTTAAAATCAATCACATCTTGCAAGTAAAATGAATTGCAAATAGCAATTCACATTGACTTTCACATTTAACACTTGGAAAACTTCATCAGGTGGATGAAGTCACAGTGGACACAGGCAGTTCTAGCTTGATTTTGGTCCTGGCGGCCAACAGCAGACAGACTCTCCCATAAGGGCCACTGCAGGAGTGCAACAGTGTCTCTTTAATTAGACCTTGGGGCAAAATAAAACACTGCCCTGATCTCTCTCAAGGCTTTGTGGCTGTAGTTCACCGACTCATTTGCTGGAAGCTGACAGCCTCTTTTTCCCCTCGGTACAATGGGAGAGGGTGCGGCTTATGGTTTGTTTGTCTTTGTGTGGTTCGAGGATGATATGACTGAGGTGCTGGGTGACCCGTTGTGATGCAGTCTGGCGTGTTTATTGTGCAGACAGGGTGTGTTCCATATTGTTAAGAGGTTTAGTGAAGGTATCAGTCAAGGGAAAGAGAGGCAAACAGGGAATGGTTCAAGAGGGAAACAAGCCTACCACATCAGTTACTTTTGTTTAATCCCTGGCTTTTCAAGGTCCTTCCATTTAGGCAAAGCAAATTAACCTAAAGACGATTAATGAAAATTCTATAAATTTTCATTTAAAACAAGGAATTGAACTTTTGGTATACCTCATTCCTTGATAACAGCCTAGCTTAGTGTCACCTCTGGGCTGAGAGATTCGTTTAAATAAGCTTTAGGCCTCAGTTTGAGGGGATGAGGGAGTGAGATCTCATTCCTCTTATGAAAAGACTAATTACTGGCTGCAGACAGGGGGGGCCCTCACACACAAGAGCCAATCAGAGGCTTATAAGAAGTTAATACTTAAAGCAAGGCCAATTATGTCATTTTTTTAATTACACTAAGCCAAACAAGTTAACGTGTGCTTTTAAAGTGGGAGCAAGCTGTTTAGAGCCTCGTCGATTTATATTTGATGGCCCACTTTAACTTTTTTATGTATTGAAATATATATTTTTTAATGATATTAGCATTGTGCCAGGGATTATACAAAAGAGTATTAGTGCAGTTTATGGGAAACAGTATCATTTGTCATTACCAGCTAAATCGATCGTTGCTTTATTTGTTTTCTTGAAAGTTTATTGTTACAAGCTGCTTACCTAAAAAACGAATGTGATGGCAACTACTTTTTAAACTGAACAGTAAACTTGTTTTAAAAGCAAGCATTTAATGGACAGTTACAGTGGCCAGTCCTGTTTTTAGTAATACAGTATATCGAGAGAGAGAAAAATTATAAAAGAGGAAACGTGTTAGTAAAAGGTGAAAGATTTAGAGTTACTTCAGAAACAGCAGAGGAAATCATAATTACATAACATGACTTTAATTGCTTTATGCATTAATCAGTGGAATTAACTGAAGAAGAACAAAATCAGAGATGAAGCTAAAAATCAATTTATGATATGTACTATAGTTGCTTATTAATACAAAATTATTTTTAAACATTTTAATTTTACATGTAAAGCTAACAGACATATACAATATTATATTTTTTTATGTGCCAAGAATGCATGAAAATTCTCATCTAAAATACATCCACACTTACCTCCCTGCTCATCCAGCATAACCAAAGTCCTGATTCCAGCATCTTTACTCTATATGCATCGAGAGCCATGGAGAAGAAGCGTGGAAAATAGGATGAAACACATGGAAAACAAAGTGGAGAATAAAGGACATAAAAAAAGAGGTGAGGTTCAGCACACAAAATACAAGGCTCATTCCAGAAGCAGTCTACAGGGAAACCTTCAGGCTGTACTGGTGACATTTTAAATTGCATAATGTTCTCCTCCTTTATCTTAGACTAAATAAGCAGACTCTAATTACTGTGGAGCATACAGCTCTGATCAATATCGTTTGTAAATGCACTCTCTGTGCTAATGTGAGACAGAATCTATTGAGAGCCTTTTCTGAACTTTCGTGGGTTGAGAAATTCACATTTAAACAATAATAAAATCAATCAATGAAATTCTGCTGAAAAATGGCAACAATGAATTGAACCCACTTTTTTTTTTAGAAGAATAAATGGGTGTTGGAGTACAGCCAAATATTTAGGCAATGCAACAAATATAGTGGGATCTCATTGAAGGTGCTATACAGAACAAGCGATGCGTTTTCATTTCTCTGATATTGAGAAATGATTTGGTTTGCCCATTAACATCACAACAAATCATCTCTCACCTCATTAAAGCTTGTGAAATGAATTACACTCATACAGAGGACATTTACTCCTCCCAAACCTCTGTAAAAAATTATTAGGGGACATTAGCACAAGAACGTAAAGGCCAGTACCGATGTGCTCCGAGATTCCAAATTCATATTCTACTATAGATGTCATCCATGACGTGTTTATTATTTAATAGCGCCCTGAAAAGGTCTGCATTATAAATCAGCTCTCACTGTTCTAGTCTATAATATCTTTGAGCAATGATATTATTTGGTCACTGGCAATCATAGATCTCATCCACTTCTTAAAAACATGACTTTTCATAAACCTAATGATGAGCGAAGTAAATTTGCTGTGCTGTTTTCCTAGAGTTTGAAAACATAACAGGCAGCAGTGACATATTTCAGGAAGTGCAAGCTTCAGCACTTTGAGGGGAACGGGATATTGATATTTGGGATAATCGTAAGGCTCGGTGGTGCATAAATCAGCAGGACATGAAGCAGCACCCCGCTCATTCCGGATGGGATCACAATGTGCCCTAAATGGATCCGTGGGGATTAATTTGTTTGTGCCATAAACTGCTGAATTTTCACGCAGCAATAAAGGCCTGGAACAAACTCAATGCTTCTGTTATAAATAATGACATGTGATATACCTCCCTTTTGGCCTAACGCAGGAATACTGCTGATCGTCTATAAGTGCCGAGAACATTGGATTAGTCTAGCTTACAACATGAAAAGGGTGGTATGGGCTGACATAAGTAGTATCTTAGATCGATTGTGTCAGCAGTGACAAATTACTCTTGATCTATGTTTACCCTCCCTTTCTAGTTTTCTTCTGTCCATCAGTCTGTCAGCCTTAGCCTCAGGCGACTTGTCTATTTTTTCAACTCAGAGGCGACTATCACTTCCCTGATCTGCCAGTAATGGTCATGGGGAGGTGCTCTTTGCAGAGATATGGGCTGCGATTATCGATATGACCTTGAGATATTTTGAGACTTCATCACAGTTCTTCCACGCAGATATACACACCTCTCTTCTCTTTTTCTCTTTAACACCCGCAACCCGTCTAGCCTAGATAGCCAGAAGTCCCAGTTTGTGCTGTGCTCTGTCTGCAGACCAAAGCTCTCGAGATAGAATAAAATACAAGTATTGATATGTTGATTTATTGATCTATTTTTCTAGGGCTGTCAATTCAACATTAATTTAGTGAATTACATTTTTTGCTTTAATATATATTTTTTTTTTTTATTCTCATTGAGGATACATTTATTTGATCAACTGTAATATTGTGAAATATTATTAGTATTTAAACTGTTTTCTATTTTATTATATTTTAAAATGTAATTTATTCCTGTAATTGCAAAGCTGAATTTTCAGCAGCCATTTCTTCAGTCTTCAGTGTCACATAATGCTTCAGAAATCGGCAGAATTCAAATATGCTGATTCTGCACTCAAGAAACATTTCTTATATTATCATTATTGAAAAATAAACAATTGCTGCTTAATATTTATTCACTAATCTGATTAAATATATAATTAGCTTAATATTGAATACAATTTAAACCATGGTACTTTTTTTTAGGATTCTTTGATGAAAATAAAGTTCAAAAGAACAACATTGATTTGAAATAGAAATATTTTATAATAATGTAAAAGTCTTTAATGTCAGGTTTTATCAATGTATTGCTTCCTCGCTGAATAAGCATGTTTATTTCTTTCAAAAAATATCTTATGACAGGCCATATATTAAACATTTGTGATCAGAAAGAAAGAACATATGCATACACTGAGAAATAATTTTAACACAAATATAATAAAGTGTCTTTTACCTCTTCCACAAGCTGCAGCATGCGGCGGGTGCTCTCCAGTGACTGTTGGTGGGGGGAGGAAAAAGATGTTAAAACCAGAATTCATTAGGAACTGACAGAGAGAAAAACCTCCACAAGCTGTTGTAGTGTGTGGGAGGATTTTTAACACGCTTTAATAGATAATAATCAATGGATGTTCTTTACAGCACGAACATACCAAAATATTTAAGCCTCTACAGAAAAATGTACAAGAACAAACTGCATTAGGCATCAGAACATCATTCATCTCTCCTTTCAACTTTAGATCTCAGGCCAGTATGACCACTTCATT